>NW_026526723.1:10000-32500 GCF_024362965.1 Panthera pardus
GCCCCACCGCGGGGCCGACAGACCTCCTCTCGCGCGGGAGAGAAGGCTCCGCCTAACACGCACAAGGGCATGCAGTCACCCTGACACAGGTGGCCACTACGCGCACAGGAGGGGCAGCGACTGGGGGGTTCCGGTACCCCAAGGCACCCTCTCGGATCGCTAGAGAAGGCTTTCTCACCAAGGGCGCGCCGCCCCCCACCCAATTCGTCCCCCCCATCGGGACCCGCCAGATAAAAGGCGTTGCGTTTCTTCCCGGGGCCGCCACCAGGGCCCGGGGCGGGGGAGAAAGGTCCACGGCAACGGAGTGACACAGGGCATTCCTGAGCATTCGCGGTCAGGGCCCACAACGAGGGCCACCTGCCTTCCCCACGCGCGGTTGCTCGTGTCGCCGCCCGGAAGGAGCGCCGCGCCTCCGGGTGAGGCCCGAGAAAAACCGAGGCAAAACACCGGCAGCAACGCGCTGGGCAAGAAACCGACAGTCCTCGCTCAGAGGGAGTTTCGGCCAAGCGCCACGGCGCCGGCTCGGCCCGCCACGATCGCTCAACTCGCCCCACCAAGTCAGCCCCCCGCACCCCTCCGGGCAACAGCGGCCCGTGGCGGGGCGGGGACGACAAGGCGCCCGCTCCCCGCAGCGGGGGGAACGGGTGTGCCTCCCTTCACCGATTCTGCCACCCGCCCACCTCGGGCAACTCCGCCAACGGCGGCGACCCAAAGGGGGGTCCGCTGGGAACAGGGAACGGCGCCACCACTCGGCTTCAGGCACCTGAGACGACCTGGAGCGCTCCAGGGGCACCACGGAGGGCCAGGCGCCACGCGCTCAGCACGCCCAGGCGGCGAGCAGCGTGGCGTCGGGTGCAGCCCCCCCACCACAGGGAGGCCACCACAACACAGCCAAGAGAGGCCAGCGAGAGTGTCCGCTGCGTCAGCCGACCCCGGTCCCGCAGCGACGGGAGGCCGGGGTCGGGCCGGAGTCCGCACCCCTCCGCAACCCCCCGCGCCGCCCACAGGCGGGAAGGAGGAGCATGGGGCCCGCAGGCAGAACGAGAAGAGCGGTCCCACTCACCAGGAGTGTCCGTCCCTCGTCTGACACGGCTTAGGCCCGGCCCGGGAGAGCGCGACATCACCACATCGATCGGTTACCGCCACACGAGGCAGTCCTGGGGTGAGGAGGGGGCTGGGGAAACGCCCGGCGAGGACAGCGACCAGAGGAGGACCTGCTTCAGCCTCGCCAGCACCCCTCCCCCACCTCTCCCAGGGAACAGGCAGCCGGACAACCCACAAGGGGAAAAGGGAACGCCTGACACGCGGCACGGAGCCTTGCGAGGGTGGGTTTGTCACGGCCACGGCCGGGTGCCCGCAGCGGGGAGCGCACGGGGTAGAAGACCCACGCCGCCTCCCCACGCCGCCCTCGGGTGCCAGAGACCGGAGGTGGCGCCACAGCCTGAACCACACCTGGATGCACGAGAGCCGGCGCGCAGGCCCAGGCAGACGGCTCGAGCAAGCAGGCGGGCAAAGGGCGGAGTCGGGCTCGGCTCGGCGTCACCGCCAAGCCCGGAGCCACGCCAGCCAGCGGCGACGAGGCCCAAGTCTCTCTTACAGGATGACAACCGCCACATCAGAACGTGTCAGCACCTACCTGGCAGCAAAAAGTACCTCTTTCAGACAAAAATAACCGCGTTGGCAGGCGGGGCCGAGCCACAGGTCACTGGGACCTTCTGGGACCCTGGCCCGGCCACGGGCCCCAAGCATCTTCCCATCACCGCCAAGCAACCCCACCCCCCCCGGAAGTCCCCGGGGGCCATCTGGTCGACCCCGGACCGACCGACCGACCGACCGACCGACCGACCGGGGAATCGCGGGATGGGGGGGGAGGATGGCCGGGTAGGCCCTGCCCCGTTACACGTTCGCCCGTCCACGGGTCGTCTCCGGGTCGGGACTTAGAAAAATAAAACACTCCGCGCTGTCGCCTGCGGAAGCCTCCCCGGACCTCGCAAGACCGGCCCCATGCCAGTCCCCGACCCCCGGCTGGGACTGTTTTGGGGGGGGGTCTGAATTGCGCGGAGGCGCCCCCGACGACAGGACCTCAACGGGGATCGCGGGCGCGCCGGCGTTGGCGCCCTATACGGGCTTCCCCTCGCGGCCCGGTCCCCAACTCCGCAGCGGGCCTCGGAAAATCTGGGGAGAAAATCGGGTCCAACGACCGGGAGCACCACGCGTGCCCCCGCCCGGGCCCATCGCGCCCTCCGCGGGCTTCCCCTCAAGGCTCAGGACGGTCCTCACCGGCCCGGCCCGGCCCGGCCCGGCCCGACCGCGAAGCGGGAGGGAAGACAAAAGACGCCTGGCAGGGAAGGACCGACAAGCGACCCACGGGGCCACAGTCTCCGGGTGGCGGCCCCGGACGGTCCCCGCGGTCGGGGGGGCGGTGGGAGGGGAGGAAAGCACCGGCGGGTGCTGGTCGACCCGTCCGGGCAGCCCCCCACCCCGGCTCGCTCCCAGGGAGCGCCGCCGCTACTCCCCCATATACCCGGAGGTTCAATCTCCGGCAAGTGCACCAGCCGCCGGCGCCCCGACGACAGCGGGACGATCACGCCAACGTCGCCGGCCTTCTGGAACTCCGCCCCGGGGACCGCGGCCGAATCGCATCCCTTGCCGACGTCGCCGACGCTCCGGAGGGGAAACGCTATATAAAAGCGGCCGCCAGGTGGCGCCCGACAACCGACCGAAACGTCAGCGGGGACAGCTCGCGATCTCGGGGCCGAGAGGGCGCACAGCCGGCGGCCCGGCCGCCCGATCTCGTCCCGGCCCACTCCGGATGCCGCCTCTCGGTCCCAGGCCGGCGGAGGGCGTCCGCCTCGGGAGCTCCCGGCCGGCCGGCACGGCGCGACCCCGGCAGCCCAAGGGACACTCGAAAAATGCATCGGGGGGCGCCTGGGTGGCTCAGTCGGTTGAGCGGCCGACTTCAGCTCAGGTCATGATCTCGCGGTGCGTGGGTTCGAGCCCCGCGTCGGGCTCTTTGCTGACAGCTCAGAGCCTGGAGCCTGTTTCAGATTCTGTGTCCCCCTCTCTGTGACCCTCCCCTGTTCATGCTCTGTCTCTCTCTGTCTCAAAAATAAATAAACGTTAAAAAAAATTTAAAAAAAAAAAAAAAGAAAGAAAAATGCATCGGGGCGGCTGCCGCTGAAAAGGCGGGGGGGGGGGGGGGGGGGGGGGCAGACCGGCCACTCGACTCCCCGGCCGGCCGAGGCGGACGTGCGCGGAAAATTCCCCGCACACACCGGGCAGGCCGGGCACGGGCGGCCCAGAGCGGCCCAGGCGGCGCGCCCGCGCTCCCGGGAGGACTTAGACACATTTCGGCGGGCAGGAAGGGAGGGAGGGAGGGAGGGAGAGACGGACGGTCAAACCGAAACCACGCGAGAGAGTACTCCCAGAACAACAACGGACGGACGAGCCGTTTTTATTCTATTGGGTCAAGCGGGGGAGCGTCTCTCTCGGAAACATAACAAACCAAGCTGCGGGGGGGGGGGGGGGACAGAAAGGGGGTGATGGATAAACAAACGACCACGGATAAAGCTTAAGCAAAGTCCTTCGCCGCACGGGGCCACGACGAAGTCCAAAGACCACAAACAGGTACGGGGAACATGGGTGCAAGTGCACCGCGTGGCAAGCGACAAGAATATGGCTTTCACCATTACTGTCCTCAATAAACACCACTACGGGCGGCGGTGGCGGCGGGGGGGGGGGGGGGGGGGGGGGGGATGGAGAACGGAAGGAGTTAATAGCCACTCACTAAAAAATGTCCCATGGGGCGCCTGGGTGGCTCAGTCGGTTGAGCGCCGACTTCGGCTCAGGTCACGATCTCGCGGTCCGTGAGTTCGAGCCCCGCATCGGGCCCCTGTGCTGACAGCTCAGAGCCCGGAGCCTGTTTCAAGTCTGTGTCTCCCTCTCTCTGACCCTCCCCCATTCATGCTCTGTCTCTCTCTGTCTCAAAAATAAATAAACGTTAAAAAAAAAAAAAAAATTAAAAAAAAAAAAGTCCCGGTTCCCAGAGGACCCTACAGTCCAAAGGGGGGGTGGGGGGGGTGGGGGGGGGGGTGGGCCCCCGCAGGGAAAAGGAAGGTGTCACCGAGACACACCCTATGCCTCCACCCTCTTAGGGTTTGCAGGTGACCCTGAGGGTGACACTGACACGAGACAGGTTAACCGTACAAGGAGCCAACAAATTGATTTCCTACAAGTTTCACGTGACAGGTAGAGCCCCTCCTGAGGAAACCAAGACCCTGAGAAGTGGCCAAACCTAAACGCTTGTATATTGGGTTGAACAAGGAGAAGCGACGGTGGACGACTAACTGAACTACGTGGGGAGGCTAAAGGATGATGAGGATTTTAAAACCAACCAACCAACCAAGATCTGTTCTCCTCTAGAATTCTCTCCACTTCTCCCCCTGTCCTTGAGGATAAGAATGTCACTCCCCTGGTGGCATAGGAAAGACGGGGGGGGGGGGGGGGGGGCCCTTCCAGGGAGAAAAGGAGGAGAGTGCTCCGTGCATGCTTCTTGCACCTGCTGGGCAGGAGGGTAGGGGTGGGTGGTTTACTTTGCTTGCTTGCTTGCTGCTGCTTTTTGAAAGCTTCTCTAATGTTTCCTTTACATCTAAGTCTTCCTTTCCAGTTTGGCTTTGGACAGGAGGAAGGCAGGCCACACGTTTTTCTGGCACGGTGGAGAACGAAGGGTAAGATGAGTGCGGGCCCGTGCGTATTCTTTTCCGTCAGTCACGTGCCGTGGTGAGCAGAGCATCAGCTCTTGCCGGATGGGTGTCTCATTCCTCCGTGAACCATCAGGCAAGATGTCGGGCAAACACACACAGGGAGACTAAAGGTAGGAAGAACGTAGAGAAGACGGGCGACACGTGCCCGAGTCTCCAGAGCGACGATTTCATCCAGGGCACGGCAACGTCCAAGGTTTCCGGACACCACGTTGACGGACGCTTTGGTGCGTAGGTCACTTTGAATCTACAGTGCCACCCTCCGGTCCATTAGCACGTTGCCTCCGGCTCACGTGAGCGAGCGGTGGTGTCGTCGCGCAAAGAGACTGTGGGACTCGTCCCGGGATGGAACTGGGCCAGAGAGAGGGAGGGACGCCGCAGCCCATCGTTGAGCTTCAGGTGTCTGTAAGAGACCGAGTCTCTAAAGTACACCGAGGCACAGGGCGACCCGCTCGCTCGTGCCTGGACGTCTCTTTGTTCTTTCGAGGGGTCGATATCTGTGAGTGTGGTTTGTTTACTTTCCGGACAAGGCGAAAGAACTCTGAAACAGGAAATATTGGCACAAGGGGTCTGGTGGGATGGGAGGGTGCGGGTCAGTCCACGTACCGAGAACACGGGAGGATCGGGCGTCTGAACAACCAGGCGGAGAGGGGAGTTTAGCCTCGGTCATCACGGCAACCGGCACCTCGACAGAAACCACAGAAGGTGCCCAGGACGAACTGCGTCGCAGGAGCCAGCGTGGGCATTGCCCCACTACCCTCAGCCCTCAGCCCAGCAGCAGGCAGCAACTGTCGTCCGGGTCCAGGCCGCGCCCCACTGCCCTCTTCTCAGCCAGAGCGGTACCCGGGAGGGCGGCCCCGGAACAGATACCTCCTCTCCTCCACACACATCTCGCCAACCCCTTGACCGCTTTGCCCGGGATACACAACTCCGCTGTACCCAGGCATGATTTTTCCCGTGGACCGGGGGCCTCCTTGGCCACTTAGGGTGCTCGCACCAAGATGAATCGGGCTAGAGACAGGGACACCTGTGCAGCCCGCTGTTGAGCTGAAGGGGCCTCTAGGAGAGGGACTCTCTAAAGTAGCTGACGTACAGGGAGACCCGCTCGCTCGTGGCCGGATGTGTCTTTGTTCCTTTATTTCTTTTCGTGTTCTTTATTATCATGTTTGGTACAATTGTAAGCGGGATTGGGTTGTTTGGGGTTTGTTTTTTCTTTTCTTTTCTAATTTGTCTTTCTGCGGTGTCATTATCGGCGTATACAGACGCAACAGATTTCGGTACATAGAGTTTGTATTTTTCCTGTGGACCAGGGGCCTACTTTGCCGCTTAGGATGCATGCGCCCCCACCCCCTGCCCACCCGCAGCCTTCAGTTCCCCAAACCACTGGAGGACTCGTGGGGGTGGGAGTGGGGGTGAGGGTGGGGGAGGGGTGGGGGGCGGGGATGGGAGTGGCAGTGGAAGGGAGGTTCAGGGCGATTCATTCCAATGGGCCTCATTCAACCCCTTTGTTCAAATGCAGAAAGCTTTCTGTTAAAGTCTGAGCCTGGGGCTTCTCTGCATTGAATGGCTTTCTTCAACTCCCCCAACCCTTAGGCTGCAGTTTCTGAACTACTGGGAGGAAAGGGAGGAAAGGGAGGAAAGGGAGGAAAGGGGGGGGGGAGGGAAGGGGGGGAGGGAAAGAAAGAAGGGGTGGGGGAGAGAAAGGGGGGAGGGGAGAAGATGATGTCTGAAGAACTTGCCTTCTCTGGAGCAAAGAGAGTCCCCTCCTTTTCCTAACCCAGGAAACCTCAATAAACCATTTGAGAATCATGGATGTGGAGGATGAAATCTTACTATAATGCCTTCCAGGGGTGGGGGTGCAGGTACGTGGAAGGGTAGGGAGTTGAGCGAGCGAGCGAGCGAGCGAGCGAGCGGCATGGTGTGGCGTGGCGTGGCCTGCCGAGTCAGAGTCAGAGGGTGGCATGAAACACGTGATGGTGGTGTCTTAGGGTTCAGAGGCCAAACACAGGCATGGGGCAATAAGGGATAGAGGGTGGGGGAGGCCTGACAGGGGACAATTGTGACCCCGGGCGATGGTCCCAGCGGGCACACTCCTGTAAAGCAACACTAACACTCTATTGATTAGCCATTGACCTCTCCTCCCTCTCCCACCTGCTTCCAAAGGGAAACTGAGTACAGTTTCATTCCACAGGCACTGGCTGTTTCACATGCAACCTTTGACGTGCCACTAAAAGGAGGAAGAAAGATGGACACACATGAAACAGCCCCACAGATGGCCTAGAGGGCGTGGGCGGGGCTCTCATCAGTCAAATTGGGAGTCTGAGTCAGGATCCTGGGGTTGTTTCAAAACATG
The DNA here is from genome assembly GCF_024362965.1 of Panthera pardus. Taxonomy (NCBI): domain Eukaryota; kingdom Metazoa; phylum Chordata; class Mammalia; order Carnivora; family Felidae; genus Panthera; species Panthera pardus. The sequence goes on from NW_026526723.1 coordinate 17,114, forward strand.
GAATGGAAGGGGCTCCTGGCTGGCTCACTCAGAAGAGCATGCGACTCTTGGACTCTTGATCTCTGTCAGGGTTGTGACTTCAAGTCCCACATCGAGTGAAGAGAATGTGAAAAATGAATGAAGGAATGAAGGAATGGATGAACAAACTTAAAAAAAAAAAAAAAAAAAAGGTTGTGGGGCGCCTGGGTGGCTCGGTCGGATAAGTGTCCGACTTGGGCTCAGGTCATGATCTCACGGTCCGTGAGTTCAAGCCCCATGTCGAGCTCTGTGCTGACAGCTCAGAGCCTGGAGCCTGCTTCAGAATCTGTGTCTCCCTCTCTCTGACCCTCCCCCATTCATGCTCTTTCTCTATCTCAAAAATAAATAAAAGTTGAAAAAAAAAAAAAAAGTTTGCAACGTTTATGTCTTTAAAACAAATGGAATCGGTGGGGTGCTTGGGTGGCTCAGTGGGTGAAGCATCCCACGCTTGCTAGATTTTGACTCACGTCATATCTCAGGGTTCGTGAGACCAAGCCCTGCATTGGGTTCTCACACGGACAGTGCAGAGCCTGCTTGGGGTTCCCTCCCTACCCCCCCATACCTCCCCCATAAAATAAACCAATAAATAAACATCAAAAACATAAATCTTAAAACACTACAACAAATGGAATGGAAAGAGAGAACGCAACGAGGAGGATGTGAATGTTGCACCTAATACCACTGAACTCTACGCTTATATATGGTGAAAAATCTCAATTGTAGGTGATGTCTACTTCTAACCACAACTGAAAGGAAAACGACAAAACACCGGTCCTTGGCTCACAGTAAGGGAGTTCCTGGATTTGGTCCGAGAGGGCCTTCTCATCCGCCGTGTGGAAAACTATGGAATGGTTTCTTCCTCTCCAGGCCGATGACCATTGCCAACGACAGTAGGTGTAGGTGCTGTCCTACCTGTGAAGGAAAGGCAGGAAGAAGTGTAGCATTTAAAAGCATCTTTTAAACGCTGTCCACCTTTCCCAGTTTGTCCCCTCACTATGTCTTGCGTACCTTTTATAGCATTTACCCTATGTCGATGCAAAATGAACGAGCCTTTTTAAAAACAATTTTAAAGAGGAAGGAAAAGAGTTTCATTGGAGCCCAAGTTAGGAGGGCTGACGGGGATACGCAATCTTCACAAAGCAGTCAGTCATCTGGGGAAGGCCTCACATTGGGCATACATACAGCTTACCAAAAAAAAAAAAAAGGAAAAACAGGGCACGGGGGCGGGGGGGGGGGGGGGGGTTGGCCGCAGATGTTAGGAATCATCATGAGGAGAAAGAACACATTCCAGAAAGTTACAGACTTTATCTTCTGTTTTTAGTATGTGCAAGGCTGTATGACTTCAATCTTATGGCGACCAGGAAGGTTTTTGTATTGTTTTCTTTTGTTTCCCTTATCTTTATAAGCCGCCTTTGGAAGCCCCCTTTTTTAGTTAGTTATGTTTAAGAAAAAAAAAAAATTTTTTTTTTTTTTTTAACAAACCAGACATTAAATCTGTGCTCAGGACAGAAAAAGAGCTCATGCTTTGAGGTTTTCTGGAGTCCCTTTGACCTCGGTAAATATTAAATGTATAGCTTCCCTGGGAGAGCACCAACATAAAAAGTTTAGAATTTCCTTTATCATTTCCCCGTCTTGATCGATAATCTTTCCTCAGAAATCACGGACGATCAACCTGATGTTTTTATGTCCCTCAGTGCCAGGTGACTGTCTTGTCTGCCCTGGGTGTGTCCCTCCTTGCTAGGTATGAGACTGAGTGTGTGTGTGTGTGTGTGTAAACACACATATATGTCTTTGAACCACCTAGGGTTCCTCGTTGGGGTGAACTTATTGTAACATAAATGGTGGGAAACTCAAAAGTGACGTATGTTCTCTGTAAGTTCCATTGACCAGCAGACATAGTTCATGTGCTTGGCTCAGATGGCCTGCCTTTGTATTTGGCAAAGCATTTTTAACAGAGAGACAGGGACAGCAACACACTTTCAACAAGGACAATTTGAAGGAGCCAGTGCAACATTGGAATACACTTGAATTGACAAAAGAATGAAATCCCAAGAATCCTTTACATACCTGTTGATAAAAGGGAAGGCACATCTGTGATTATTGATGAGGAAAGATGGAGCACCCACATTGAGGAAACATACCTGTCATGCATATTCCCAGGTTTGCTTAGGGGCGGAGACTTAACATGAGAAGGAGGCAAAATTTAGTCCCTGATGTCAGGAGGTTACCTTAGGACACGGAGAAGGGGCTGTGGGTATGCCCCGAGAGCTGGTATAACCTGGATGGGGACTTAGGCTCTTTCTCTCAGGGCTGTGCTGGCTTATAGGCTGCAAGCATATCGGTGGACCTTGAGTCCAGGCTTCTTCAGAGACAGCTAGAGTTTGTTTGTGGGACCTGAAAAGACACAATAGCTGATTAGGGGCAAATAGTTCCCTGAAGAACAAGATTTAGGTTCTCTGCGAGAGAGAGCGAGCGTCAGACTCCTTAACCCTCCGTGGCACAGTTTCAATTGCCCACTCCCCACTCCCCGCCCCCCACACTCACCCCCAGCCTCTGGAGTTTGGATCATTTCCCAATGGTAAGGAACGGGGACGATGATGGGTGATGGCTCGGGCTAGGGCTATCCGTTTATCTCCCCCGGTGAGAACAGTTTCTGTAAATCTCACCTGTCACAGGCCTAGGTGCAGGGCTACACAGAAGTTGTGAAGGGAATCGAAGCAACATGGAGTCAGAGGTGTTAAGTTTTCTTCCCCTTTATAAGTTTCCATTGTCAATCCCTCATTCCACTTCTATGGAACAGGGATGGAGGTCCACCTTCTGAAACTATTTCAAGCCGAATTAGGGTGTGGCAGGGGCTTTGGAAGGGAAGGATTTGACAGGGTGCAGGTCACAACTTTTGCTCCCTTGTGCTAATTGGGGGTGGGGAGGGGGGGGGGAATCAGAGATAATTCCTATCTGAGATCTTGGGTATTTTTCTGCATAGTTTGGTACTGCATCATATCCTGAGATTTCTCCCCAAGTGTATTCTAAGGAATAGTAACAGTATAGTCAAACCCAATGTTATAACCACCTTGTGGGGGGAGGGCACGGGGGGGAAGGTTGTGGTGGTCAAGGGCCTCTTACTGTACCCAAGTGAATTGCTGTCTGATTTTATTTGTATGTTTTTTTTTTTAAATCTTATTAAGTAACCTTTACACCCAACGTTGGGCTCGAACTTACAACCCCAAGATCGAGAGCTACACGCTCTACCGACTGAGCCATCCAGGTGCCCCTGTTTATGTGGGCTTTTGTTGCTGGGGCACCTGGGTGGCTCCGTGGGTTAAGCATTGGACTCTGGCTCCGGTCAGGATCTCGCCGTTCGTGATTTCGAGCCCCGCATCCGACTCTGTGCAGACAGCTCAGAGCCTGGAGCCAGCTACAGATTATGGGTCTCTCTCCCCCCACCCCCTCTCAAAAATAAATATTAAGAAACTTATAAAAATACAAATAAAATATGGGTTCTTATTTCTAAAGAGGAGCTAATACAGTTGCAGCAAGTGTTTGTGAACTAGCTTTGACTCTGCCTCCTCGTTCAGCAAGCAATCAGATAACTAATAAGAGGTACTTCTACAGAAAGAAAAGAACACCACGGGTTAATGGGTGGAACAACTTATAAACCCAGTGTCTAAGTCCCAAGTGCGGTCAGTGAGAAGGTGTCTAGATGCCAGGCTCGAAGCATCCTCAGCTGGAGTGGGAGCAGGCAGGGGGCAATCTGACCGATTTTTCTGGCATGTAGTTCAAATGTCTCATTTTGGGGGATTCTGAGTGGCTCAGTGGGTTCAGGTTCAGTATTCAAGTCTGGATCTCCACTCAGGTCTCAATCCCAGGGTCGTGAGCTCAAGGCCCCAGTTGGGCTCCACACTGGGCGTGGTGAAGCCTACTTTAAAAACAACAAAAACACAACAGCAGCAAATGTCTCGTTCTGAATGGCCCATAGAGCAACAGGCACACAGATTGTCTACAACTGTGGCAATTTCTCTGAAGTTTATCTCCAGTTGTCCAGCTTTCCTTTGCAGGGCTTCAGGGAAAAGGGCCATTTGAGTTCTTCAGGATGGTAAGATAAGAGGATGGGAGAGGATTGGAAGCCTGAGTTTGAAGAGTCATAGTCAGATATTCGAGGAAACCAGGATTCAGGATCCAGCCCAGTTTTAAAGGCAAACAACAAACAGTCAAAGAAAATTAATTAACCAGAACTAGAAGTTAACATCCACAAAAGAGCTATTGAAATACAATCTTTTTCTATCGAGACCCCTCCATTCCTGTCAAAGATAGCCCAATGAAAACTTATTTGTTTGTAAAATAAGTCCAGTGTTAACAGACATGGCTTCAGTATTGACATAAGCACAGCAAGAATAGCGATTGACCATATAGTATTTTGTGTTTTTTCTCTCTTCTTTTCCGCCTGCCTGCCTTCTTTTTATTTATTTTTTTTTATGGAGTTCTTTTTTTCCTCTTAAGTTAATTCCTTTATTTTGAGAGCTGGGAGGAAAGGGAGAGGGGGAGAGGGGGAGAGGGGGAGAGGGGGAGAGGGGGAGAGGGGGAGAGGGGGAGAGGGGGAGCTCTGCACTGTCAGTGCAGAACCCAGCTCAGGGCTCAAATCCATGAACCATGACCGTAGGTGAAATCAGACGCTTAACCGACTGAGCCACCCAGGCCCCCCACACACCAGATTTCTTTACACTGTCAAATGTACGAATGTATCTCATCATTTTCAGAAACACGTTGTGGTGTTTGGTTTTGTTTCTTTTTTCTTTTACTGTACAATTTTTAGCAAGTCATGAAACGGGCGCCTGGGTGGCTTTGTCAGTTAAGCATCCAACTTCGGCTCAGGTCATGATCCCACGGTTCGGTTCGTGAGTTTGAGCCATGCATTGGGCTGTCTGTGCTGTCAGCACAGAGCCCGCTTCGGATCCTCTGCCCCTCCCACCGACTCATTCTGTGTGTGTGTGTGTGTGTGTGTGTGTGTGTGTGTGTGTGTGTGTGTGTCTCTCTCTCTCTCTCTCTCTCTCTCTCTCTCTCTCTCTCTCTCTCCTAAAAATAAAGAAATAGGCTGGAAAACAAATCTTCAAGGAAAAAAAAAAACAACAAACGATGAAACATGTTTACTAACAGACCCAAGTATCTTTACTGTTTTTCTGAATAAAGCCAAAGACCAAACACACACACACACACACACACACACACACACACACACACACACAGCAAAACAAAAAACAAAAAAACAAACAAAGAAAAGAAAACGCCGTAGGTTTAGTAATTCACAATTTAGTATTTTATCTTCTGTGGAAAAGACTCAGATGTCTGAAGAACTGAACCTAATTTACCACTTAACTTAGCAAAGCTTTGAAGTTACAGGTCATGAAAGATTTGGGAAGCCATTTTAAAAGTTTACAAATAGGGACTCCTGGGCGGCTCAGTCGGTTAAGCGTCCGACTTCGGCTCAGGTCACAATCTCACAGCTCGTGAGTTCGAGCTCCGCGTGGGGCTCTGTGCTGACCTCTCAGAGCCTGGAGCCTGCTTCGGATTCTGTGTCTCCCTCTGTCTCTGCCCCTCCCTCGCTGACATTCATTCTCATTCTCTCATTCTCTCATTCTCTCTCTCTCTCTCTCTCTCTCTCTCTCTCTCAAAAATAAATGGTACAAGGAAAAAATTTAAAGGTTTACGAGTAAACATTTTTGTGTATTTAACCTATCTCCTGTCAACATTCACCCACGAACACTGTATGCGAGAGACAAAATCGACCATCGTTTGAAGTACTTTTTGCTGACAAACTGCAACGGGTACCGGTGAAGTCATAAATTGAAGTCACATGAAAGCTGATTAGGCCCCTGCCTCGGGCCTGAACCCTAGAGTGCGTGTCTGAGTGGAACAAGGAAGGGCGTAAGTGTTTGTAAAGTTTTTTTGATTTTGTTTTTGATACCTGTTGTAAAACGAGGGAGAAAACGTGTTATGTTGTTTGTAAAGGTCACAGAGATGTATATTTTGAGGACCACAATTACAGGGTCAGTATTGGGACGGAAGCAAGGCCATGACCGGAGCTGCCCACCCCAAAGGCTTGTCATGCAGAGAGCACCAAATTCAAGCCATTTTACAACCACCACCACAAAGAATAAAACCTAACTATCTGCATTGTATTTGATATCGACGGCTCCGAAAATATGTCCATTTTAAGTAAGCAATCACCCTTCCATGGCCCTTAGTACCCAAGACGTCACACCCGTGTCCACTAAAAAGTCAAACGATCTGTTTCCCCACCATCAGGCTCACACGGGAGGCCCCACCACTGGGGATGGCCTAGGAGATCACTGGAGCCACACCAACTGATGCAGAAACAGGGGGAGGGGGAGGCGGCCAGGGAGCCGCCGGCCAGGCCCCAGGCAGATTTAAAGTTTTGGACTCACCTTTTTGTGTTTCTTTCATCTTTTTCTTTTGCGCCTCCAACTCCGCGTCCGCGCGTCCACCTCCTACTTCTTCTTCCATCTCTGTCTCCTGTCTTTGCCTCCTGCAAAAGTGGCTTTGTCTCTGGTTGCTTTTCAGCCCCCTGTGGAAGAGGTGAAGGAGGAGCAGGCCGTGGGGTGGGCACCCATCTTGACGCTTGTGCTCGGGGAGGAGGAGGGGCGGGTTTAGGATCACTGGCATCTGTCTGCCTTCCTCCTCTTCCTCCTCTTCCTCATTCTTCTGACTATTGGGAAAGGGTGTGTGGGTGTGGGTGTAGCGGGGAGGGCAGGTGTGTTCAATTTTTATCTCTCCTCTCTCTGGGCCATCAATTGTGTCCCTTCCCGTGAGGCAACTTTCTTATGGAGTAACATAAAACTCTGAATGTAGAGAATTTCACACACACACACACACACCCCACACCCATACCCCGTTCACGTGAATGTGAAACACATTTGGGTTTGTTCTGATCCTCCTGAGTGTTAGAATGCCCAATGTTCACAAGAGCTTGCCTTGAAACACAGTAACGGAGCTCGGTTACAAATTGGTGTGAGCAATAGCATCCAGAGGTAGAGAAAACATCTCACATGGATAACACCTGTGGCCATAGATCCACAAACAAGATGCAAACCAACATCAGCCTCTGTTTCACTCCTATTTGTGGAGAGGACGCGAAAGACCCAATGGTCAAATCTCCCCCTTTTATAAAAACAAATCCAATCGCACGAGAGCATTACCGTGGATGGATCCCATCGTGCAGGTGTTTTCCATTTCCAATGAGAACACAGCCAATTTGGTGCAAAGAAGCCAAAAGCTGCAGCAACCCACAAACCAAATGTGGCCCGGGATATCTCCGTGAGCGTCCCTTCCTCCCCAAAAGCCGGGGCTTCGCTGATGGAACCAAAGGGCTTCCTAGTTTCTGGCTGCGTCGTCTCACGGCCAGCTTTCCCTAAGGGAGCACACAAGGAAACTCATTCAGACACCTCCAAAGAACCCCATCTGGGCCATCAGGGACTCAGGTGACCTTTCCATGTTCCCATGTAAGTAAGCACTTGCAAGTATAGGCTCCATATGTCCTATACGTGTAGCCTGCCGAAGTTTCCTTTTGGGGATGGGTGGTTGCTTTCTCCACACTTAGAGCAAGGTTATTAAATGGTGGCGGTCACGGTGGTGTTTTTTCCTCTTCCGTAAAGAGTTACAAGGCGGCCATTTCGTGGGAGCGAAGCGGTAGCTGGGCTGCTCCTGGATCCCTCGCCGCTTCGGGTTCCCTGTCAGGCTTCCTAGCAGCGGCCTAGCGGAGAAATAAGAGCAGGTGTCTGAATGTACTCGGGTGACCAAAGATGAGAATGACGAGCCCATCGAAATGCCATCGGAAGACGACGGGACAGTGCTGCTGTCCACAGTGACAGCCCAGTTTGTCGGCAGCACGTGGACTGCACTACCGGAATCCAGCGTCTCAGCGTATGAGAGGTGTCCGGCTGGTCAAAGACATTCTGCGCATCCCTGATGCTGGCTGGGGAAATCCGGTAGCGGATAGTCGTCAACTTATCCCAAAGATAGCCACAGAAAAAGGGACGAGACAGGTGCCTGCTTCTTCAGCAGTGAAAGTGAAGAGAGCCATCCAGGGTACGTCAGATTTAAGAGTGTTGGGTCTCCCGTGGAAAACAACCGAACAGGATCTGAAAGAATATTTTGGGAGCTTTGGAGAGGTTCTTCTGGTTCAGGACAGGAAAGATATTCACACTAGTCCTTCAAAGGGTTTTGGCTGTGTTCCTTTTACGTAATAGGAAACCCAGGTGAAAGTCACGCGATCAAGGAACGATGGTGTGACTGCAAACTTCCTGAATCTCATCCAAGCCCAGATGAGCTTTTGAGAAGCAGGAAGGCGTTTGTCGGGTGCCTTACAGAGGGACGTGACTGCCTATAAGCTGCAGCAGTTCTTTTGCCAGGACTGAGAAGCGGTAGACAGCTTCATTCCCAAACGGTTCCCGGACTTTCCCTTTGTTACATTTGCAGATGATCAGGTAGCCCTCGCCCTCACCCTCGCCCTCTCTGATATTATCATTGAATTTATTTTTCTCAATGTACCCCCAAGGTACTTAGCCTATAGGGCAACAGTGGTTTGAGGAGGAGAGTCCTTCATACCCCTCGCCCTTTCAGCCCCCGCCCTGGCACAACCCCCTCCAGGAGCCCTCTGTTTGTTCCCCTTAGGGAAGAGCCTCTTACGTTTTTGTCCCCCTCCCTGTTTGTATGTTATTTTTCCTTCCCTTCCCTTCTTCCCTTCTTCCCTTCTTCCCTTCCCTTCCCGGGTTCCCTTCCCAGAGTTCCTCTGTTTGGGAAGTGAAGGTCCTCACACGGGTGAGGTCCTGTGATACATGTGTTTCTCTGAGGGACGAATGTCACTTTGCATGACACCCTCCAGTTCCATCCAGGTACTTGCAAATGGCAAGACTTCATTCCCTCTGGTGGCCGAGCACTGCTCCGTTGTAGATGGATACCACCTCTTCTGTATCCATTCATCCATCGATGGACATTTGGCCCCTTTCCATACTTTGCCTACCGCCGATAGTGCTGCTATGCACACTGGGGTGCGTGTGCCCCTTGGAAACAGCAGACCTGTATCCTTTGGCTAAGTACCTAGTCATGAAAGTGCTGGGTCGTAGGGTACTTCTATGTGTCATGTGTTGAGGAACCTCCTCAGGTCCCTGGTTCTGGAAAGAACTCCGATAGTGGTTCTAAATCAGGTGCGGCCATCGGTTGGGGACCCCCATCAAATGCAGAGTCAGGCAGCGGTTTTCCTGCAGGCTTTGGCTCAAGCACGGATTCTAAATCTTCCAGCTGGGGAATTTATACAGCGGGGTAGGTATAGACTGGTAGGAATTCAAATTTTTCTAAACACATGGTAAGTGTATTTCTTTTTTTCTTCTCTTCTCTCTTCTCTCTCTCTCTCTCTCTCTTTCATTTTCTTTCTTTCTTTCTTTCTTTCTTTCTTTCTTTCTTTCTTTCTTTCTTTCTTTCTTTCTTTTTTTAAAACATTTATTTATTTTTGAGAGACCGAGAGAGACAGAGCGGGAAGGAGAAGGAGCAGAGAGAGAGGGAGACAGAATCCGAAGCAGGCTCCAGGCTGTCCGCACAGAGCCCGGTGCAGGGCTCGAACCCACAAACCGTAAGATCATGACCTGAGCCGCAGTCACACACTTAACTGACGGAGCCACCCAGGCACCCCACCCATGGTTAAGTGTATTATAAAACCCATCCATACTGAGAGTTTTCAGAATCAGTACGTTCAGCGTGGGGTATATTCACCACTATTTTTGACATTTTTCTTCAGAAAGAGAGGCAAAGCTAAATGAATTTTAGAAGTTTTGTTACATGAAGTGTTGAAATATCAGGTGTTTGAAAGCGAACTGCTGTTTGCCTGATTGGTTCTCGTTCTCTCTCTCTCTCTCTCTCTCTCTCTCTCTCTCTCTCACACACACACACACACACACACACACACACACACACACAGGCTACAATGGATATCAAAGGATTTCTCCTGTAATATTGTATCCCTGGACTCGTCAAGTGAATTCTTTGTGCGTGTTCACTATGGAAACCATTCATTAGAAGTACATTCTTTTTTCCTTGTTTTAATTGGAACCCCACCACATTATTTCCCCACCCCCGGGAAAACCTCCTTTTTGGAGATCATGGTGTCACAGTGTTTGGTCTTTTTGCTTTCGTTTTTAGTTTGTGACACTTGTCTCCCTTCCTATGCACAAGTACAGTATGAAGCCTTCATTGAATCTGTGCCGTTCATCTCATTTCAAATGTTTACGGGAGAAGCACTTCATTGAAAGCAGTGCTGTAAATATTCTGCCATAGGAAGGAATATTTCCGTCTACGTGCTTTCTCACTCTTGAATTCGTCTTCACACCATACAGGCTGTGACTTTGACGGTGGGTGTCTCGTTTGTATCCGCTACTCTTTATTTCGCGGAGTCGTATCAATGCTATGAATGCAAGGGTGTGCTATGTAACCAGAAGGCTGTTAGAAGTTCTGAAACCTTGTGTTTTCTGATCCTCGTGTTCGACCGACAGTGGTGCCGAAGTACGAAAGGCTAGTGTGAGTGAGAAAAGGAGAGAGTGCGTGCAGAGACTCCGTGGCGGTGGCACACGATGGATAGATTTTTTTAACCTGGTGAGATGCATCTCTCAGTCCCTTGACCTCGGTGCAAGAGCGTGCCGAGAGCAACGATAGCAAATGACATGCGAATGTTTTCTGCATCCAAAGGACAGCCACACCCGTTGGAAGACGTTGGAAGACGTAAAGAGAGTTTTGTTCTCAGAGAACCCCGTTAGTTGGATGTGTGAGGTACTTGTATTTCCCCTGCCCTTCCGTCAGCTGCTGTGAACACCGTATGGTGTGTGTTCTGTTCTGTTCCCGATCTGTTAAGTGTGGTCCCGTGAACACGGACTGAGCTTGTGGTGTGCTTCACGGGAGCACTCGGAAGCAGAGCTCACCAGTGAGCTCGGGGTGTCACCACGAAGGCCGGAAGTTCTAATGTCTGCCAGGTAGCCATAAGAATGTGGTCTAATGCAGTTCTGTGTCCCGTGCTTGGATGGTCTTTATAAGAGTTGTCAGTGTTGGGAATTCTTAAATAGAATGGATGAAGGAGGAAGAGGAGGAGGAGGAGGAGGAGGAGGAGGAGGAGGAGGAGGAGGAGTTGTTGTTGTTGTCGTTGTTGTTGTTGTTGTTACGAGGTATAATGACGAAAGACACGGCAGAAAATTTTTACAGGGTTTACTTTCTGTTTTCAGTATGTGCAAAGCTGTATGACTTTAATCTTTGGGGATCCAGGGAGGTTTTCTTCCATTTTCTCATCTGTATGTTTGGAAGGCTCCTTTTTAATTCGCAACTGACTGACTGACTGACTGATGGATTGGTTTTGTTTTTATGTCCTCTTCTCACCCAACATAAGGCCCAAACTCACAGCCCGGCAATGAAGAGTCACCCGCTCCCCTGACCTAGCTGAGCGAGCCAGCCAGCCAAGTCACCCCTTTGATCCATTTTTGTTGTTGTTGTTTATTTAAATGAAGCGGACATGCAACGTGTGCTCAGGACAGAAACAGAGCACACGCTTTGGGGTTTGGCAGGGTCATTTGGAGCTTGGTAAATGTTAAAGCCTAGCTTCCCTGGGAGCCCAGGAGCAGGGTCCACAGCCGTTAAAAGTTGACAATTTCCTTTATCGATAGCCATCGAACAGATGATTTATTGAAAACACGAATCTATGGCAAAGATCGTTCTATGGTCTGTGATCAGGATATAGGAAGAACCGGATGGCTACAGCTCCCACCTCACAGACTTCATGTTTCAGTTGGACGTAGAGGCAGGGAGGGAGGTGAGGCAGGACGGCAGGGAGACAGGGAGGCAAGCAGACTGGCAGGCAGGCAGGCAGGCAGGCAGGCCGGCCGGCAAGCAGGGAGGGAGGGAGGCAGGCCGGCAGGCAGGGAGGGAGGGAGGCAGGCAGGCAGGCAGGCAGGCAGGCAGGCAGGCAGGCAGGGAGGGAGGGAGGCAGGCCGGCAGGCAGGCAGGCAGGCAGGCAGGCAGGCAGGCAGGCAGGCCGGCAGGCAGGCCGGCAGGCAGGCAGGCAGGCAGGCCGGCAGGCAGGCAGGCAGGCAGGCCGGCAAGCAGGGAGGGAGGCAGGCCGGCAGGCAGGCAGGCCGGCAGGGAGGCCGGCAAGCAGGGAGGGAGGGAGGGAGGCAGGCAGGCAGGCAGGCAGGCAGGCAGGCAGGCAGGCAGGGAGGGAGGGAGGGAGGCAGGCCGGCAGGCAGGCAGGCAGGCAGGCCGGCCGGCCGGCCGGCCGGCAAGCAGGGAGGGAGGCAGGCTGGCAGGCAGGCAGGCCGGCAGGCAGGCCGGCAAGCAGGGAGGGAGGCCGGCAGGCAGGCAGGCAGGCAGGCAGGCAGGCAGGCAGGCAGGCCGGCCGGCAAGCAGGCAGGCAGGCAGGCCGGCAAGCAGGGAGGGAGGCAGGCCGGCAGGGAGGGAGGGAGGGAGGGAGGCAGGCGGGCCGGCCGGGAGGCAGGCAGAGAGGCAGGCCGGCAGGGAGGCAAAGAAAGAAAACGTGGCATCAGGGTACCTTGTGGGCTCAGGTGGTGGATCGTGCCACTGTATCTCGTGGGTTGCGAGTTCGAGTCCCACGCTGGGCGTAGCGCGCGCTTACAGTAAAATCTTTGAAAACCCATCCACAAATACAGGAATAAACAAAACATGGTATCAAAGGGGAGTAAGTGATTGATCGATGGGGGGTGGGGATCAAACGAGAATATGTGTCTAACCCGCAACCTATTCTTTATCGACGCTGCTTTCACTATTTTGCCCCGATGACTTTTTCCACAAGCGGTGGTCCCACCTGAGCGGGCTCCCTTCATCTTAAGATGTTCTGCAGCGAGAGGAAAGGCGTGAGAGGCAAAAGTTAGGCGGATCCATACAAATAAAGACAATCATCGTTTCTGAGACCAGTAGCCAAAGCTCTGCCTCCGTTTAGGATCCAATGTCGTACTTATCTCTTTAAAAACAGAAATACGTACATAAAAACCAGGCAGGGTCGTTGGCTTGGATAAGGGAGGAAGCTGAAATGCAATCATGGAGAACAACATAGGGGGTAAGAAGTTGCAAGCCAGAGCGATTTCACCACCCGTAGCCTTTGAAATGATGATTTGGTGTCTTCGGATACAAGAGAGCTCACCCTACGTAGAAGGTTTCCCACCGCTTGTCATGAAGTATCGGAACACCACAAGCGGATTCCCGTGCTACCAAAACCTCTCTGCCAACATAATCTGTAACAGCTGCATTCTCTTGTATCGTGTGAGTGTAGCGTCATTCATTGCACCACTCTGCCGTTGTTTGACCTTCCAGCGGATTGTAATTTTCGTTTCTTTCGGCGTGCGTGTGGGTATGCGTATCGGGCTATCGAAAACGATCTAGCCACGTTCGGTCCTCTTTTTCTCATTTCTCATAGATGAGTGATGGCGTCAAAGGATACACCTCAGGAAACCCCAGATGGAAGAGAGGCAAAGGGAAGGGGGGGGGGCAGAGTGCTTCTGTGTCCCGTGCCGCCCCCCCCCCCCCCCGCACTCTCCCAACACACCAGTCTCCCCTCCTCTCCCCCCCCCCCCCCCGTTCCAGGTGTTGGAACAACCCGGAAGTGCCTGAATTAGGGGAGTTCTTTGACCGGGGGGGGGGGGGGGGGGGGGGGGGGGAGAGGTTGGGGAGCACCAATGTTTGGAAACATTGCAGGGCTACCAAGAGTCAGTGTCTAAGGTACTTGGGGGGGGGGTGAGGAAGAGGGGGGCGTGGGGTTTCTTTCTCTTTGAGGTGATGGAAATAGTTTGGAATGAACAGTGATGGTCCCATAGCTTTGTGAGTAGTAGCCTAAGATAGCCCGCTGAAGTGTACACACACCTATACATTTGTTTACTTATTACGTATGCATTCATTCCAGTTGAGTGAGTGGGAGAGAGAGGGGGTAGGGAGGGAGAGAATGGATCACCAAGCAGGCTCCAAGGTGTCAGCACAGAGCCAGATGTGGGGGCTGAAATTCAAGAACCCCGAGATCATGACCTGAGGCGAGACTGGGACACCTTACCGAGTGAGGCACCCAGGTGCCCCTGAACTGTTCGCTTTTACAAGGATGGGAATTTTGGCATGCGAGTTGTGTTTCCAGTGTTAATAGGTGAGGCAACACCTAGAATAGTAAATGCGGGCGGGCGGGCAGGCAGGCAGTCGATGTTTTCTTGTTCTTTCCCTTCTGGGCTTCAGAGGGGGATGGCGAGTGTGAGGGAGGGAGTCCATGACACTGGGCGTAGGTGTTCTTGTGAGCTGAGCGGCTTGGGAAGTTCCCCGAACTACATGACCCCACAGGAGAACAGGAATTCCTTCTCGACGGCAAGAGAGTGGGCGACTAGCACCGCCTGAGTCTGGCAGAGCCTCAAATCTAAGTCGGGGTGGGGGAGCACTTCTGCTGTCCTACCGGTCCTGACCCTCCCTGTCTGTCTGGGGGCCCCTGAGCCGCAGGGGTGGTGTTTTGAGTTGTCCCTCTGTGGTCGTCTTTTACACCAAATACTTCTGTTGAAGGTGCTTGGAGAATAACACAGGTTGGTATTTCCAAAATGACCTTGAGATCCTATTCTCTGCCCCTCCGCCCCTCCCTTGCGCGCGTGAAAACACCCACCCACACCCCCCCCCCCCCGCCCCCGCGCACACACCCCACCCCTTCCCATTCCTTCTAACTACAACTGTTCCTATTTCCATCCATGTACTCCCAGACAGCTTCCTCAAGCCCCACCGCCCACCCCGTCGACCTCTTTGGGTAGTATAAAAGCGACCAACAGGCAGGGGGCGTCCGGGCACCACGGTGGTGGAGTGAGGGAGTCCGTGTGTGACGACTACGGGCGGATCGCAGCAGAGCGGCCGGGACGCAGCACCTGCCTCGCCGGCGCACAGCCTCGTCCCCAGCCACCTGGGTCAGTAGCGTTTCCCGGCTGGGGTGGGGGGAGGGGGACATGGAACGGAGGGCGCACCAAGAGGGCTTTGTGGATCGAATGGACGCCTAACCGAGACCCTCCTTCCTGCCACCAGACACCGTTTGTGGATGGTCGTCGTCTCGCCGTCACGCAGCCCCCACCAGTGCTACAACGAAAGAAACGGGTGTCAAGGATAGTAATGCAAACGAAGGCGGGGCCGATCCGATCAGGGGAAGCGGCGACAGGAGTGGAGGTGGGAGGAAAAAAAAAAAAAAAAAAATCACGGGAAGAAAGGACAGGCGTGGGCCAGGGCGGTCGCACGGGGGGGGGGGGGGGGGGGGGGGGGCAGCGGGTCAACGCTCGTCATCGAACCCGGGGACTCGGGTGGCCG
>NW_026526723.1:40000-42500 GCF_024362965.1 Panthera pardus
TCACTCGCCGTTACTGAGGGAATCCTCGTTAGTTTCTTTTCCTCCGCTGACTAATATGCTTAAATTCAGCGGGTCGCCACGTCTGATCTGAGGTCGCGTCTCGGAGGGGCGCACGCGCGCGCGCGCGCGCCAGGAGGAGCCCCGCGAGGCCAGGGCGGAGGGGCGACGAGAGGACCGGAACGCCGGCCCCCGGGAAGAGGCCGCGGTCCGCACCCGCCCGGTTCTCCGGCCGACACCCAACGACGCAAAACACCCCAACGACGCCCGAGCCGCCAGCCCCCCTACCGACGACCCCCCCCCCCCAACGCACCAACAACCCCCTTTCCCCTCCAAACCCTCCGCGAGGGAGGGAGGGAGAGAGAGAGAGAGCGAGAGCGCGGGAGGGGAGAGAGCCGGGAGGGGAGGGGGGACGGGGAAGGCAGGGTGCGCGCACGCGGGACGGACACGGCGGAACGGCGGGCGGGCAGGCGGGAGCACGGGCCGGCGGCACAGGCGGGAGCCCTGCCGGGGTTGGAAGGCGGAGGGGGGGGGCGAGGAACGGGGGGTCGGGCAGGGCCCGAGGCGCGGGACGCGCCGCCTCGCGACGACCCCGGAGGGGGAACCGCGGCGAGCGGCGCGGGGCGGGGGAGCGAGGGGGGGGAAGCGGGCGCGGGCGTGGGGGGGGTCCGAGCGCGGCGGTCGCCCCCGACCGCCGGCCCTTTTCCCCCCACGCGACGCACCCGGCCTCCCCCCACACACGTCCCACGTGCCCCGCGCTCCCACCGCGGCCCCGGACCGGGCCCGGCGGACGGCGCGGCACGCCTCCAGCCACAGAGACCCCCGCGGAGAACCAACACCCCCCCAACACCGCGACAACGCGGGCTCGGGGCACGCAGTGCGGCGCGGCCGCAACCCGGGGGGAAGCGCGCAGCGGCGGGCGACGCCGCGGCGTCCCGCGGGCCGCCGCCGGGGCACGCATCCCCGGGGCGCAGCCCCGCGCGCGACTCGGCCTCGGCGCGAGCCGCCCCGACAGGGCAAAGGGGGCCGGGATCGCCGGCGGGGAGCGGGGGCGGGGCCGCGGCTCAGGCCCCCGACCGCACGGCCGCGGACCGGGAGAGGAGGGGGCCACGGCCGGACCGCCGCGGTCGCCGCCCGGGGCAAGGCGGCGAGAACGACGGCGCTCCGGATCCGCGCCTCCACCCCCCACGACGGCCCGCGGGACCGCGCGGCACGGGGCACCGCAAAACCCTCCCGAGACCCGGGCGGCGATCCCAAAGACCGCGTGCGGCACGAGGGATCTCCTCCAGAGGGACCGCGGCGGCGGCCGCGGCCCTCAGGCGCGAGCTCTCCTCGCCCTTCCCTTTTCTCGCGGGCGGCGACCGGCCGCCTCGGCCTCTCCCCCCCAGCCCCACCTCTCCCCCCCCCCCAACCACCCCACGCCACCGCCCCACGGGCGCCGGCCCCCAGCCCCCGTCCCACGCCCTCCCACGTCCCACACACAGGCCACCGCCGAGCGGACCCGGCGGGGCGAGGCGGGGGCGAGGGGGGTGCTGAGGGAGGCGGCGGGGACCGGACACACGGGGCCGGGGAGGGGGCGGGGAGGAGGAGGAGGAGGAGGAGGAAGGAGGGAGGGCCGGCAGCGGCGGCCACCGTCGTCTGCACTTAGGGGGACGGAGGGCCCGGCGGCCAGGACGACCCTCTCCCCGGCCCGCAGACGACCCCGCACACCGAACCGCCGCGCAGGCGGGCGTGGCGGGGCGCACTCGGGCAGGGGCGGGCGCCGGCGGGACAGGCCCTGCGAGGGAACCCCCAGCCGCGCCTTACCCCCGGGAGAGAGACCCACCCGGGGGAGGCGATTGATCGGCAAGCGACGCTCAGACAGGCGTAGCCCCGGGAGGAACCCGGGGCCGCAAGTGCGTTCGAAGTGTCGATGATCAATGTGTCCTGCAATTCACATTAATTCTCGCAGCTAGCTGCGTTCTTCATCGACGCACGAGCCGAGTGATCCACCGCTAAGAGTCGTACGAGTTTTTGTGATCGCCGGGAGGGCCAACCCCGAAAAGGGGCGACCCCCCCAACCTGGCACAGCACATCCCCGAAGGGTGCCTCCGGCCGGCCAGCGAGAGACAACAAAGACCAGACTCCGAGAGGTCGGAAGGGTTGGAACAGGGCAAGTCCAGCAGCCCGCCCCGCCACGCGGACGACGCGCGGGGCGAGCTCGGAACAACCCCACAGGCGCCCAGGGGGTTCCCGCCTGTCCCCTCCCCCCAACACACACCCAAGGGACACGGGGCGCACGCACACGCACACGCTCACGCACCACCCGGCAGCCGCCGGGCAAGCCCCCTCCCGGCAACCGGGGAGGGCCGTGGCGCGGGCGCAAGCGCGGCGGCGCCCCGGCCTGGGGCGGCGGGGGGCGGGCAGCGGAGTCTGGAGGAGACACGGGAAGACCAGCCTCCACGGCTCCCCACGGGCCCGACCGCCCCGACCCGAGGCGGACGGGCGACCCCCAAAGGGTCTT
>NW_026526723.1:47500-51260 GCF_024362965.1 Panthera pardus
CACACGGGCCACGGCACCGGACACCGGCCAGGCCTGGCGGGACCCTCCCCCGACTCAGAGGGGGGAGGCGCAGGCCGCGGTAGGCGAAGAGCGGCGCTCGGCCCCACCGCGGGGCCGACAGACCTCCTCTCGCGCGGGAGAGAAGGCTCCGCCTAACACGCACAAGGGCATGCAGTCACCCTGACACAGGTGGCCACTACGCGCACAGGAGGTGCAGCGACTGGGGGGTTCCGGTACCCCAAGGCACCCTCTCGGATCGCTAGAGAAGGCTTTCTCACCAAGGGCGCGCCGCCCCCCACCCAATTCGTCCCCCCCATCGGGACCCGCCAGATAAAAGGCGTTTCTTCCCGGGGCCACCAGGGCCCGGGGCGGGGGAGAAAGGTCCACGGCAACGGAGTGACACAGGGCATTCCTGAGCATTCGCGGTCAGGGCCCACAACGAGGGCCACCTGCCTTCCCCACGCGC
Source organism: Panthera pardus (assembly GCF_024362965.1). NCBI lineage: Eukaryota > Metazoa > Chordata > Mammalia > Carnivora > Felidae > Panthera > Panthera pardus. The sequence goes on from NW_026526723.1 coordinate 47,967, forward strand.
GGTTGCTCGTGTCGCCGCCCGGAAGGAGCGCCGCGCCTCCGGGTGAGGCCCGAGAAAAACCGAGGCAAAACACCGGCAGCAACGCGCTGGGCAAGAAACCGACAGTCCTCGCTCAGAGGGAGTTTCGGCCAAGCGCCACGGCGCCGGCTCGGCCCGCCACGATCGCTCAACTCGCCCCACCAAGTCAGCCCCCCGCACCCCTCCGGGCAACAGCGGCCCGTGGCGGGGCGGGGACGACAAGGCGCCCGCTCCCCGCAGCGGGGGGAACGGGTGTGCCTCCCTTCACCGATTCTGCCACCCGCCCACCTCGGGCAACTCCGCCAACGGCGGCGACCCAAAGGGGGGTCCGCTGGGAACAGGGAACGGCGCCACCACTCGGCTTCAGGCACCTGAGACGACCTGGAGCGCTCCAGGGGCACCACGGAGGGCCAGGCGCCACGCGCTCAGCACGCCCAGGCGGCGAGCAGCGTGGCGTCGGGTGCAGCCCCCCCACCACAGGGAGGCCGCCCACCACAACACAGCCAAGAGAGGCCAGCGAGAGTGTCCGCTGCGTCAGCCGACCCCGGTCCCGCAGCGACGGGAGGCCGGGGTCGGGCCGGAGTCCGCACCCCTCCGCAACCCCCCGCGCCGCCCACAGGCGGGAAGGAGGAGCATGGGGCCCGCAGGCAGAACGAGAAGAGCGGTCCCACTCACCAGGAGTGTCCGTCCCTCGTCTGACACGGCTTAGGCCCGGCCCGGGAGAGCGCGACATCACCACATCGATCGGTTACCGCCACACGAGGCAGTCCTGGGGTGAGGAGGGGGCTGGGGAAACGCCCGGCGAGGACAGCGACCAGAGGAGGACCTGCTTCAGCCTCGCCAGCACCCCTCCCCCACCTCTCCCAGGGAACAGGCAGCCGGACAACCCACAAGGGGAAAAGGGAACGCCTGACACGCGGCACGGAGCCTTGCGAGGGTGGGTTTGTCACGGCCACGGCCGGGTGCCCGCAGCGGGGAGCGCACGGGGTAGAAGACCCACGCCGCCTCCCCACGCCGCCCTCGGGTGCCAGAGACCGGAGGTGGCGCCACAGCCTGAACCACACCTGGATGCACGAGAGCCGGCGCGCAGGCCCAGGCAGACGGCTCGAGCAAGCAGGCGGGCAAAGGGCGGAGTCGGGCTCGGCTCGGCGTCACCGCCAAGCCCGGAGCCACGCCAGCCAGCGGCGACGAGGCCCAAGTCTCTCTTACAGGATGACAACCGCCACATCAGAACGTGTCAGCACCTACCTGGCAGCAAAAAGTACCTCTTTCAGGAGACAAAAATAACCGCGTTGGCAGGCGGGGCCGAGCCACAGGTCACTGGGACCTTCTGGGACCCTGGCCCGGCCACGGGCCCCAAGCATCTTCCCATCACCGCCAAGCAACCCCACCCCCCCCGGAAGTCCCCGGGGGCCATCTGGTCGACCCCGGGACCGACCGACCGACCGACCGACCGACCGACCGGGGAATCGCGGGATGGGGGGGGAGGATGGCCGGGTAGGCCCTGCCCCGTTACACGTTCGCCCGTCCACGGGTCGTCTCCGGGTCGGGACTTAGAAAAATAAAACACTCCGCGCTGTCGCCTGCGGAAGCCTCCCCGGACCTCGCAAGACCGGCCCCATGCCAGTCCCCGACCCCCGGCTGGGACTGTTTTGGGGGGGGTCTGAATTGCGCGGAGGCGCCCCCGACGACAGGACCTCAACGGGGATCGCGGGCGCGCCGGCGTTGGCGCCCTATACGGGCTTCCCCTCGCGGCCCGGTCCCCAACTCCGCAGCGGGCCTCGGAAAATCTGGGGAGAAAATCGGGTCCAACGACCGGGAGCACCACGCGTGCCCCCGCCCGGGCCCATCGCGCCCTCCGCGGGCTTCCCCTCAAGGCTCAGGACGGTCCTCACCGGCCCGGCCCGGCCCGGCCCGGCCCGACCGCGAAGCGGGAGGGAAGACAAAAGACGCCTGGCAGGGAAGGACCGACAAGCGACCCACGGGGCCACAGTCTCCGGGTGGCGGCCCCGGACGGTCCCCGCGGTCGGGGGGGCGGTGGGAGGGGAGGAAAGCACCGGCGGGTGCTGGTCGACCCGTCCGGGCAGCCCCCCACCCCGGCTCGCTCCCAGGGAGCGCCGCCGCTACTCCCCCATATACCCGGAGGTTCAATCTCCGGCAAGTGCACCAGCCGCCGGCGCCCCGACGACAGCGGGACGATCACGCCAACGTCGCCGGCCTTCTGGAACTCCGCCCCGGGGACCGCGGCCGAATCGCATCCCTTGCCGACGTCGCCGACGCTCCGGAGGGGAAACGCTATATAAAAGCGGCCGCCAGGTGGCGCCCGACAACCGACCGAAACGTCAGCGGGGACAGCTCGCGATCTCGGGGCCGAGAGGGCGCACAGCCGGCGGCCCGGCCGCCCGATCTCGTCCCGGCCCACTCCGGATGCCGCCTCTCGGTCCCAGGCCGGCGGAGGGCGTCCGCCTCGGGAGCTCCCGGCCGGCCGGCACGGCGCGACCCCGGCAGCCCAAGGGACACTCGAAAAATGCATCGGGGGGCGCCTGGGTGGCTCAGTCGGTTGAGCGGCCGACTTCAGCTCAGGTCATGATCTCGCGGTGCGTGGGTTCGAGCCCCGCGTCGGGCTCTTTGCTGACAGCTCAGAGCCTGGAGCCTGTTTCAGATTCTGTGTCCCCCTCTCTGTGACCCTCCCCTGTTCATGCTCTGTCTCTCTCTGTCTCAAAAATAAATAAACGTTAAAAAAAATTTAAAAAAAAAAAAAAAGAAAGAAAAATGCATCGGGGCGGCTGCCGCTGAAAAGGCGGGGGGGGGGGGGGGGGGGGGGGCAGACCGGCCACTCGACTCCCCGGCCGGCCGAGGCGGACGTGCGCGGAAAATTCCCCGCACACACCGGGCAGGCCGGGCACGGGCGGCCCAGAGCGGCCCAGGCGGCGCGCCCGCGCTCCCGGGAGGACTTAGACACATTTCGGCGGGCAGGAAGGGAGGGAGGGAGGGAGGGAGAGACGGACGGTCAAACCGAAACCACGCGAGAGAGTACTCCCAGAACAACAACGGACGGACGAGCCGTTTTTATTCTATTGGGTCAAGCGGGGGAGCGTCTCTCTCGGAAACATAACAAACCAAGCTGCGGGGGGGGGGGGGGGACAGAAAGGGGGTGATGGATAAACAAACGACCACGGATAAAGCTTAAGCAAAGTCCTTCGCCGCACGGGGCCACGACGAAGTCCAAAGACCACAAACAGGTACGGGGAACATGGGTGCAAGTGCACCGCGTGG
>NW_026526724.1:0-46851 GCF_024362965.1 Panthera pardus
GACCCCGCATAAAGTTTTCAAATAGCTATAACAGAACGTAACATGAAAACATAACATAACATAACATAACATAACATAACATAACATGACGTAACTGTAACAGAACGTAACTCAGACATAACATAATAACTCTAACATGGTGGTTGAAGGACGGTTTCTCCACAAAAGGGTGTCCCAACGTGCAGGGACTTGACAGAGTACATGGCACTTTCTGCATAAGCCCCCACGGAGTTCTTCAAACACTTCTAACCAGGTGAAACAGGATATCAGTTGAAAGAAGGTTTCTGCACAGTGTTCTTTTCACAGTGGCTGGTGTATGTAACCTTCCCCCTCGATCCCCACATAGGTCTTCAAACACTTCCAACTGAGCGAAACGAGCTGTTAGTTAAAAGATGATTTTTCCCCACTGTGTTCTTTCACACAGTTGACTCTAGTACACTTTGTAGGCCGTGCATATGTTTTCAAACAGTTCTCAGTGAGACGAGATGCCAGTTGAAAGATGGTTTCTTCCCAGTACTCTCTCACAACGTCACTTTCCCCATCGATCCCCGCATGGGGTTTCCAACACTTCTGACTTAGTGAAAGAGAACGTTGAAAGACGTTTTCCCCACAGTGTTCTTTCATAGAGTGGGAGGCCCTTTCAGTCTGGACCACACAGGAGCTTTCAGACACTTCCAATTTAGTTGAATCAAATGTCACTTGAAAGGTGGTTTCCCCAAAGCCCGGTTGGACAGAGCTGCGTATATATGACCCTTTCCACATCATTCCCTCCATAGGTTTTCAAACATGTTTCTATGGTAGCGACACAAGGTGTTAGTTGAAAGATGGTTTCGCCAAAGTGCAGCTTGACAGAGTTGAGTATATGGCACTTTCTGCATTCATCCCGGCGTAGTTTTGCAAATGCTTCTAACGTCCTAAATCAGGTGGTCACAAGACCTTTTACCCAGAGTGCTCTTTCACACAGTTGACTATATGGCACTTTGTAGGTTTTCAGACAGTTCACAGTGAAACCAGATGTTAGTCGCAAGATTGTTTCCCTACAGCGTCGTTTCACAGAATGGAGTACACGGCCCTTGCGCATAGGCCCTGCAGAAGTTTTCCAACCCTTTTAACTTGGCGACAGCAGATGTGAGTTGGAAGACCGTTTCTCCCCACAGTACGATTTGGCTGTGTCGAGTATACGTCACTTTTCTCATGGTTCCTAGGAGAGTGTTTGAAACACTTCTAACACGGTGAAACAAGATGTTAGTTGAAAGGTGGTTTCCCCAAAAGCTGCTTGACACACTTGAGCATAGGGCACTTTCCGCATAAGCCCCCATAGGTTTTCACATACTTCCAACAAGTGAACCCAGATGCCCTTTGGCTGTGGGGTGAAGCCTGTGGCTTCACCACAGTGAGTTTTACAGAGTTGAGCCTATAGCACTTCCCGCGTAGTACCGGCATAGGTTTGCAAACACTTCTAAGTGGAACAAGAAGAGGTTAATTGAAACGTGGAAACCCCACAGTGTTGTTTCAGAGTTGACTATGTGGCACTTTTGACGCCGGCCCTGCACGGGTGTTCAAATACTTCCAACCTCGTGAAGAGAGACGTTATTGGAAAAATGGCTTCCCCACAGTGACTCACAGAGGTGACTGTATGACACTTTTGGTGTAGTCTCCGCCCGGTTTTCAAAGACTTCTAACTTAGTGAAATATGTTAGTTGGAAGATGGTTCCCCAAGCTCTTGTGTCACAGAGCTGAGTACCTGGCACTTTCCGCCTAGACCCCGAATAGTTTTCAAACCGTTTTCAATTCGTGAGGCCAGATGTTAGCTGAAAGATCGTTTCAGCACACTGTTGTTTCCCACAGTTGAGTATGTGGCACTTAGCCGTTAGGCTTCTCCTAGGTTTTCAAACACTCCTATCTCAGCGAACCCAGACGGTAGTTGAAAGGCGGCTTCCCCACAGTGTAGTTTCCCAGAGGTGAGTGTATGGCACCATCCTGCTACGCCCTGCGTGCGTTTTCAAACACTTGTTACTGAGTGCAACCAGATCTCAGCAGAAAGATGCTTCCCAGATAGACTTGTGTCCCGAGGTGAGTATGAGACACTTTCGGCGTAGGCCCCGCGTGGTTTTCAAACACCTCTAACTTAGTGAAGCGAGAGATGAGTTGGAGGATGGGTTCCACACAGTGGTCTATCTCAGAGTTGCCTATATGGCCCTTTCCGCACAGATCCCGCATAGCTGTGAAGCCATTTTAACTTAGTGAAACTAGATGATAGTTGAAACAACGTTGCCCCACAAGCTTTTCGCAAGGTGATGGCACTTTCCGTGTAGGCTTCACATAGGTTTCCAAACACGTTTCACTTAGTGAGACCCGGGGTAGACCGTGAACGACGGTTTCCTCCCAATGTTCTTTCCCAGAAAGGAGTGTACGGCACTCTCCACTTCGGCCCCGCATGTGTTTTTCAACGCTTGTAATTTAGTGTAACCAGACGTTCAGTGAAAGGTTGTTTCCCCAAGTGTTTGTATCCCTGAGGTGAGTGTCTAGCGCTTTCCCTGTACGCCCCGCATAGGGTTTCAAACTCTTCTAATTTTGTGAAACGAGATCTTTCTTAACGACGGTTTTGCCACACTGTTTTTTTTCACAGAGTTACATACAAGGCACTTTCCGCATAAGCCCTCCATGGGTTTTCCAACATTTATAACGTAGTGAACAAGGTGTGAGCTGAAAGAGTGAAACACTTGTAACTTAGTGACACATGATGACAGTGGAAAAACGCTTTCTCCACAGGATTCTTTCACAGTGGCTGCTATATGTCACCTTCCACGTCGTTTCCAGCATACATTTTCTAAGTTTTCTACGTCAAACAGGATGTTAGTTGGAGGATGGTTTCCTCACTTTGTTGTTTGGCAGAATTGAGTATACGGCCCTGTCGTTATCGGCCCCGCCTGCTTTTTCACGCATTTTTGACTTAGTGATACAAGATGTTAGTTGAGAGATGGTTTGTCCACGGTATTCTCTCACAGGGTCGTGTGTATGTCCCTTTCCTCGTTGTTCCCTGCCTGGCTTGTCAAACCCTTCTAACGTAGGGATACAAGATGTAACTTGAAAGATGGTTTTCGCCAAGTGCACTTCGACAGAGTTGAGTGTACGGTTCTGTCGGCACATGACCCGCATAGTTTGTCCACCACTTCTAATGTAGTGAAGCGATGTGTTACTTGAAAGAGAGTTTCTTCGCTTTGTCGTTTCATAGGTTCTTTGTCACTTGCCGCGTAGACCCTGCCTAAGTTTTCAAACGGTGGTGACTGACTGAAATCAGGTGCTAGTTGAAAGATGTTTTCAGCACAGTGTGTTTTCCCAGAGTTGAGCATCTCGCACTTCCCGTCTAGTCCGTGCTTAGATTTCCAGACTCTTCTATCTTGGTGGAACAAGAAGTTACTTGCAAGGTGGTTTGTCCAGAGTACTCTCTCACAGCGTCGACTATGGGTCACTTTGCACATCGTTCCCCGCATAGGTTTTGAAACGCTTCTAATGTAGGGATGGAAGCTGTTAGTTGGAAAGATGGTTGCCACAAAGTGCAGTTTGACATTATGAGCCGTGCCTAGGTTTTCAGTGAGTTCTCACTCGGTGAAACCAGATGGCAGTTGGAAGATTGTTGCACCGCAACGTTGTTTCACAGAGTGGAGTATATGACACTATCCGCCTAGGCCCCGCGTGTGTATCCAAACATTGCACACTTCGTGAAAGACGCTCTAAGGTGAAAGAGTATTTCCCCCGAGTGTTTCAGAGTGGAGTATAGGGAACTTGCCACGTAGATCGTGCATAGGTTTTCAAACATTTTAACTTTGTGAAACCAGATGGTAGGCGAAAGATTCCTTCTCCACCCTGTTGGTTCACAGAGTTGTGTATATGACACTATCCTCCTAAGCCGCGCAAGGGTTTTCAAAGGCGTCTCCCTTAGTGACACAAGTTGTCACTTGAAAGATGGTTTGTCCACAGTAGTCTCTCACAGGGTCGATTAAAGGTCATTTTCCGCATCATTCCCCGCATAGGTTTGCAAACACTTCTACCTTCGTGAAGGAAGATGGTAGTGGAAATTTGGTTGTTGCAGGCTGTAGGGTGACAGGTTTGAGTAGTTGGCACTATTGGCCTAGGCTCCGCGTAGCTATTCAAAGACTTCTAACCTTGTGAAACGGGATGCTACTTGAAAGACGCTTTCTCCCCCTGTTGTTTCACAGAGATGAGTATACGACCCTTGTCCTGTAGGCCTTGCATAGGTGTTCCAATGAGTTCTCACTTAGCGAAATCAAATGTTACTTGAAAGAATGTTCCACCCACAGTTATTTTCAGAGAATGCAGCCTATGGCACTATCTGCCTAGGCCCCACATGTGCATTGCAACGTTTGTAGCTTGGTGAAAGGAAGCTTTAGGGGAAAGATTTCCCTTCCCCACAGTGCTGTTTTACAGAGTGGAATATATGGCCCGTTGCCTGTAGACCCGCCGTTCCTTTTCCACCAATTCTGAGATCAGATGCTAGAGGGACGACGCCTTCGCCACAGTGCTGTTTCACAAAGTTGAGGACAAGGCACTTTCCTCATAGAGTTCGCATAACGTTTCAAACCCTTCTCACCATACGACAAGGTGACAGAACGATAACCTCCCCGGCCTTTCATAGAGTTGCGTCTACTGCACTCTCTGAGTAGGTTTTCCAATAGTTCTCACTGGGTGAAATCCGATGTTAGTTGAGGGAATGTTTCACCCAGCATATTTCACAGAAGGTAGTAAATGGCACTATCGGCCTGGGCCCCGCACGTGTGTTCAAACATCTGTAGCTCTAGTGGAAGCAGGTTTCAGGTGAAACGTGGCTTCACCACAGTGTTGTTTCAACAGTTGCGCATATGGCACGTTCCATGGAAGTCATGCTTAGGTGTTGAAATTACTTTAAGTTTCTGAAACCAAATGGTGAAAGAGAGCTTCAGCATACTGTTGTTTCAGGGAGTTGAGTATATGGCACATTCCGCACAATTCCCTGCCGGGCTGTTCAAACTCCGGTAACTTAGTGAAACCAGAGGTTAGTGGGAAGATGGATTCCCCAGTGTTGTTTGACAGAATTGCGTATATGGCACTTTTTGCCTAGGGCCCGCCATGGTTTTGGACAAGCTCTAACGTAGTGAAAGCAGTTGTTCGTACCGAGATGATTTCCCCATAGTTTTGTTTCGCACAGTGAATGAAGTGTATTGGTTTTTCCGGCCAGGAGCTGCATAGGTTGTCAAAGCCAGTGCCTACAAACGCACTTACCATGTTGACCCCAGAGAGTTTTCCAGAGTTGCCACTCATATAAACCAGATCGATGTTAATTGAAAGACAACTTCACCAGATTGTTACTTAACAGATTTGGGTAGATGGCAGTTTCCTTGTAAGTCATGCCTAAGTTTTCAAACTATTTTAACGACGTGAAAGCAGATGTTCGGTGACAGTTTCTCACCAGTGGTTTTTCAGAGTTGACTCTCTGGCATTTCCTATAAGCTGCGCATGTTTTCAAACCTTCCAACGTAACGATACATGATGTTCGCTGAAAGGTGGTTTTCGCAAAGTCCAATTTCACAGAATTGAGTGCATGGCACCGTCGGCATAGCCCCGCGCATAACTTTTCAGACACTTCAGGGTGAAACGTGATGCTAGCTGAAGGATGGTTTCACCATGTGTCGATTCACAGAGATGAATGTATGACACAGGGTAGGCCTGCCTATGTCTTCAAAGAGTTCTCTCAGTGAAACCAAGTGTTAGTTGAAGTTTCTTTCACCACAGTATTGTTGGTTACAGAGTTGAATAGATGGCCCTTTCCGTCTCTGTCGCTCATAGAGTTTCAAAGACTTCTAATTTAGTGAAACGAAGTTTTGGTTGAAATAGGGTTTCTCCACAGTGTTGTTTCACAGTGTTGAGTATATGGCACTTGTCCTGTGGGTCCCGCATAGCTTTTCAAACCGTTGTCACTCGATGAAACGGAGGTTGGTTGAAGGTATGTTTCACCACAGCAGTGTTCGACAGAGCGGAGTTTACGGCACTTTAAGTGTTCCTCCCTGTAAGGTGTTTCAATCACATCTAACGTAGTGAAAGCAGATGGTGGTCGGAAGATGGTTTCACCACATTGTTGTTTCACGGTATTGAGTACATGGTTCTATTCTTCTAGGCCAACATTTGCATTCAAACACAACTTAATGAAACCAGATGTTAGGTGAAGGATCATTTCCTCAGAGCGTTGTTTCACAGAGTTGCGTATATGGCACTTTCCGTGTAGGTCATGCGTTGCTTGTCAAACTGCTTTAGTTTTCTGAAACTACATACTCATGAAAGAATCTTCGTCCAGAGTGCTTTTTTTTCAAAGCGTCGAGTATACGGCACTTTCTGCATAAGCCGCGCCTAGGTTTGCAAACACTTCCAACTTAGTGACACGAGCTAGTTGAAAGATGGATTGTCCACGGTATTTTCTCACAGTATCCAGTATGTGTCACTTTCCTCATCATTACCCACATAGGTTTTCAAACCCTTCTGACTTCGTGATACCAGATGTTACTTGAAAGAGCCTTCCTTCCTGCAAAGTGCAGTTTCACCGAGTTGAATATATGGCACTGTCGGCAGATACCCCGCAAACTTTTTCACAGAGTTATGGCTTGAAACGAGATGTTCGTTGAAAGATCGTTTCACCACAGTGTTGTTTCCACCGAGTTCTGTACGTGGCACTTTCAGCAAAGGCTCCGCATAGTTTCACACCCTTCTCAGTGAACAAGATGTTAGTTGAAGGATGGTTTCCCCACAGTGGTGTTTCCCAAGTGGTGCATATGGCCTTATTCATGCAGGCCCCGCCTGCGGTTGCAAACCCTTCAGTCGTAGAGATACATGAGGTTAGATGACATAGGATTTGCCCACACACATATGTGAAGGGAGTCGAGTATATGGCACTTTCCCCATAAGCCGTGCATAGGTTTTCAAACACTTCAAACTTAGTGCCCCAAGATAATTGATAGATGGATTGTCCACTCTATTTTCTCACAGGGTCCCACAGTATATGTCACTTTCCACATCGTTCCCCACACAGGTTTTACAATGCTCCTCACGTAGTTTCATAAAGATGTTAGCTGAAAAATGCTTCCCTAAGAGTTCAGTTTGAGAGTGGAGTATAGGGCAATTCTGCATAGGTCCCGCAGAGCTTTTCAAACACTTCTAACTTAGGGAAACGAAATGTTAGTTGAAAGATCGTTTCCCCACAGGGTTGTTTCACAGAGTTCAGCATATGGCACTTACCGTGTGGGCTGTGCATAGGTTTCCAAAAGAGTTCACCCTGGGCGAAATCAGATATTAGTTGAAAGAATGGCACTTTCCCCATACGCCGCGCATAGGTTTTCAAACACTTCTAACCTAAATGAAAGAAGAATTGAGTTGAAAGACGGTTTCTCACAGTGTTGTTCCACAGTTGTCAGTATCTTGTACTTCCTGCCTTTTACCCGCATAGTTTTTCAAACGCTCCTTCCTAACTTGGTGCTACAGGATATTACTCTCAAGATGGTTTCCGCAAAGTGCAGGCTGACAGAGGTGAGTGAGTATATGGCACTTTCGGCATAGGCTCCCCATGGGTTTTCTAACGCTTCCAGTTTAGTTATACAAGATGTTGATTGAAAGATGGTTTCCCCACATGTTGTGTCACAGATTTGAGTATATGACCCTTTCCGCATAACCCCCAATAGTCTTCAATTCTCAATGATTGAAACCAGATGTTATTTGAAAGATCTTTTCACCACGTCGTTGTTTCACACAGTTGAGTGTATGGCCCTTAGTTTTTAGGCTTCTCATAGGTTTTCAAACCGTTCTAAGAGGAACGAGATGGTAGTGGAAAGGTGGTTTCCCCACAGTGTTATTTCACAACGTTGAAGGCATGGCATGATCCTCGTGCATAGGCCCCGCATCTGTTTTCAAACACTTGCAACTGATATTAAGAGACAGATTGTTTCCCGACCGTGCTGTTTCACAGAGTCGAGTAAGTGGCGCGTGCACTGTAGCCCCATTATGGTTTTCGAGCCCCATTATGCTTCATTAGAGTGAAGCAAGAGATTAGTTGGAAGATGGATTCCCCACAGAGTGGCTCTAAGGCAGTTTCCTCAAAAGCCCAGCATGGGTTTTCAAACACTTCGTTCGTGAAAGAGGATGTCGGTTGAAAGACCATTTTTCCACATTTTTTTACACAATAGAGTATAAGTCACTCTCGTCAAAATTCCCTGCAAATGGTGACAACACCTGGCAGGGAAGCAAGATGTTATGAAGGATGGTTTCACCACACTGTTGTGGCACAGAGTTGAGTAATCGTACATTCCCCATTGCTGCCTGCGTGGGTTTTCAAACCCTTCTAAATTAGTGAAATCAGACGGTCGTTGAAAGAGGTTCACACCAGAGTGTTGTTTCACAGAGTTGACTATATGGCAACTTGTCTCATAGTTAACCGATCATAAGTTTTCCATCACTTCCAAATTAGTGAAACCGAAAGTTTGTTGAAAGATGGTTCCGCACACTCTGCTTTCACAGATTTGAGTGTAAGGCACTTTCTGCATAGGCCGCAACCTGGTTTTCACACGTCTAGCTTCGAGAAACCACATGTTAGGTGAAAGGTTTCCCCACCGTCTTCTTCCATAGAGTTGAGTATAAAACTCTCAGATAAGCTGTTGTTTCACAGAGATGAGTGTACGGCACTTTCATTATAAGCTCCGCATAGGTTTTCAAACAATTTCATCTGATTGGAATAAGATTTTAGTGGCAAGCTGTTTCCCCGCAGTGTTTCTTCATACAGTTTTGTAGACGGCACTTTCGTTGTTGGCCCTGCGTGGGTCTTCAAGTACTTCTAACAGTGGAAGCAGATGATAGTTTCACCACACAGTTGTTTCACAAGGTTGAGTACATGGCACTTTTGGTGTCGACTCCACATGGGTTTTCCAACACTTCTAATGTAGTGAAATAGGATTTTGGTTGAAAGACGGTTTCCGCACAGTGTTATTTGCCAGAGTGTATGGCACTTTATACATAGACCCCGCATAAAGTTTTCAAATAGCTATAACAGAACGTAACATGAAAACATAACATAACATAACATAACATAACATAACATAACATGACGTAACTGTAACAGAACGTAACTCAGACATAACATAATAACTCTAACATGGTGGTTGAAGGACGGTTTCTCCACAAAAGGGTGTCCCAACGTGCAGGGACTTGACAGAGTACATGGCACTTTCTGCATAAGCCCCCACGGAGTTCTTCAAACACTTCTAACCAGGTGAAACAGGATATCAGTTGAAAGAAGGTTTCTGCACAGTGTTCTTTTCACAGTGGCTGGTGTATGTAACCTTCCCCCTCGATCCCCACATAGGTCTTCAAACACTTCCAACTGAGCGAAACGAGCTGTTAGTTAAAAGATGATTTTTCCCCACTGTGTTCTTTCACACAGTTGACTCTAGTACACTTTGTAGGCCGTGCATATGTTTTCAAACAGTTCTCAGTGAGACGAGATGCCAGTTGAAAGATGGTTTCTTCCCAGTACTCTCTCACAACGTCACTTTCCCCATCGATCCCCGCATGGGGTTTCCAACACTTCTGACTTAGTGAAAGAGAACGTTGAAAGACGTTTTCCCCACAGTGTTCTTTCATAGAGTGGGAGGCCCTTTCAGTCTGGACCACACAGGAGCTTTCAGACACTTCCAATTTAGTTGAATCAAATGTCACTTGAAAGGTGGTTTCCCCAAAGCCCGGTTGGACAGAGCTGCGTATATATGACCCTTTCCACATCATTCCCTCCATAGGTTTTCAAACATGTTTCTATGGTAGCGACACAAGGTGTTAGTTGAAAGATGGTTTCGCCAAAGTGCAGCTTGACAGAGTTGAGTATATGGCACTTTCTGCATTCATCCCGGCGTAGTTTTGCAAATGCTTCTAACGTCCTAAATCAGGTGGTCACAAGACCTTTTACCCAGAGTGCTCTTTCACACAGTTGACTATATGGCACTTTGTAGGTTTTCAGACAGTTCACAGTGAAACCAGATGTTAGTCGCAAGATTGTTTCCCTACAGCGTCGTTTCACAGAATGGAGTACACGGCCCTTGCGCATAGGCCCTGCAGAAGTTTTCCAACCCTTTTAACTTGGCGACAGCAGATGTGAGTTGGAAGACCGTTTCTCCCCACAGTACGATTTGGCTGTGTCGAGTATACGTCACTTTTCTCATGGTTCCTAGGAGAGTGTTTGAAACACTTCTAACACGGTGAAACAAGATGTTAGTTGAAAGGTGGTTTCCCCAAAAGCTGCTTGACACACTTGAGCATAGGGCACTTTCCGCATAAGCCCCCATAGGTTTTCACATACTTCCAACAAGTGAACCCAGATGCCCTTTGGCTGTGGGGTGAAGCCTGTGGCTTCACCACAGTGAGTTTTACAGAGTTGAGCCTATAGCACTTCCCGCGTAGTACCGGCATAGGTTTGCAAACACTTCTAAGTGGAACAAGAAGAGGTTAATTGAAACGTGGAAACCCCACAGTGTTGTTTCAGAGTTGACTATGTGGCACTTTTGACGCCGGCCCTGCACGGGTGTTCAAATACTTCCAACCTCGTGAAGAGAGACGTTATTGGAAAAATGGCTTCCCCACAGTGACTCACAGAGGTGACTGTATGACACTTTTGGTGTAGTCTCCGCCCGGTTTTCAAAGACTTCTAACTTAGTGAAATATGTTAGTTGGAAGATGGTTCCCCAAGCTCTTGTGTCACAGAGCTGAGTACCTGGCACTTTCCGCCTAGACCCCGAATAGTTTTCAAACCGTTTTCAATTCGTGAGGCCAGATGTTAGCTGAAAGATCGTTTCAGCACACTGTTGTTTCCCACAGTTGAGTATGTGGCACTTAGCCGTTAGGCTTCTCCTAGGTTTTCAAACACTCCTATCTCAGCGAACCCAGACGGTAGTTGAAAGGCGGCTTCCCCACAGTGTAGTTTCCCAGAGGTGAGTGTATGGCACCATCCTGCTACGCCCTGCGTGCGTTTTCAAACACTTGTTACTGAGTGCAACCAGATCTCAGCAGAAAGATGCTTCCCAGATAGACTTGTGTCCCGAGGTGAGTATGAGACACTTTCGGCGTAGGCCCCGCGTGGTTTTCAAACACCTCTAACTTAGTGAAGCGAGAGATGAGTTGGAGGATGGGTTCCACACAGTGGTCTATCTCAGAGTTGCCTATATGGCCCTTTCCGCACAGATCCCGCATAGCTGTGAAGCCATTTTAACTTAGTGAAACTAGATGATAGTTGAAACAACGTTGCCCCACAAGCTTTTCGCAAGGTGATGGCACTTTCCGTGTAGGCTTCACATAGGTTTCCAAACACGTTTCACTTAGTGAGACCCGGGGTAGACCGTGAACGACGGTTTCCTCCCAATGTTCTTTCCCAGAAAGGAGTGTACGGCACTCTCCACTTCGGCCCCGCATGTGTTTTTCAACGCTTGTAATTTAGTGTAACCAGACGTTCAGTGAAAGGTTGTTTCCCCAAGTGTTTGTATCCCTGAGGTGAGTGTCTAGCGCTTTCCCTGTACGCCCCGCATAGGGTTTCAAACTCTTCTAATTTTGTGAAACGAGATCTTTCTTAACGACGGTTTTGCCACACTGTTTTTTTTCACAGAGTTACATACAAGGCACTTTCCGCATAAGCCCTCCATGGGTTTTCCAACATTTATAACGTAGTGAACAAGGTGTGAGCTGAAAGAGTGAAACACTTGTAACTTAGTGACACATGATGACAGTGGAAAAACGCTTTCTCCACAGGATTCTTTCACAGTGGCTGCTATATGTCACCTTCCACGTCGTTTCCAGCATACATTTTCTAAGTTTTCTACGTCAAACAGGATGTTAGTTGGAGGATGGTTTCCTCACTTTGTTGTTTGGCAGAATTGAGTATACGGCCCTGTCGTTATCGGCCCCGCCTGCTTTTTCACGCATTTTTGACTTAGTGATACAAGATGTTAGTTGAGAGATGGTTTGTCCACGGTATTCTCTCACAGGGTCGTGTGTATGTCCCTTTCCTCGTTGTTCCCTGCCTGGCTTGTCAAACCCTTCTAACGTAGGGATACAAGATGTAACTTGAAAGATGGTTTTCGCCAAGTGCACTTCGACAGAGTTGAGTGTACGGTTCTGTCGGCACATGACCCGCATAGTTTGTCCACCACTTCTAATGTAGTGAAGCGATGTGTTACTTGAAAGAGAGTTTCTTCGCTTTGTCGTTTCATAGGTTCTTTGTCACTTGCCGCGTAGACCCTGCCTAAGTTTTCAAACGGTGGTGACTGACTGAAATCAGGTGCTAGTTGAAAGATGTTTTCAGCACAGTGTGTTTTCCCAGAGTTGAGCATCTCGCACTTCCCGTCTAGCCCGTGCTTAGATTTCCAGACTCTTCTATCTTGGTGGAACAAGAAGTTACTTGCAAGGTGGTTTGTCCAGAGTACTCTCTCACAGCGTCGACTATGGGTCACTTTGCACATCGTTCCCCGCATAGGTTTTGAAACGCTTCTAATGTAGGGATGGAAGCTGTTAGTTGGAAAGATGGTTGCCACAAAGTGCAGTTTGACATTATGAGCCGTGCCTAGGTTTTCAGTGAGTTCTCACTCGGTGAAACCAGATGGCAGTTGGAAGATTGTTGCACCGCAACGTTGTTTCACAGAGTGGAGTATATGACACTATCCGCCTAGGCCCCGCGTGTGTATCCAAACATTGCACACTTCGTGAAAGACGCTCTAAGGTGAAAGAGTATTTCCCCCGAGTGTTTCAGAGTGGAGTATAGGGAACTTGCCACGTAGATCGTGCATAGGTTTTCAAACATTTTAACTTTGTGAAACCAGATGGTAGGCGAAAGATTCCTTCTCCACCCTGTTGGTTCACAGAGTTGTGTATATGACACTATCCTCCTAAGCCGCGCAAGGGTTTTCAAAGGCGTCTCCCTTAGTGACACAAGTTGTCACTTGAAAGATGGTTTGTCCACAGTAGTCTCTCACAGGGTCGATTAAAGGTCATTTTCCGCATCATTCCCCGCATAGGTTTGCAAACACTTCTACCTTCGTGAAGGAAGATGGTAGTGGAAATTTGGTTGTTGCAGGCTGTAGGGTGACAGGTTTGAGTAGTTGGCACTATTGGCCTAGGCTCCGCGTAGCTATTCAAAGACTTCTAACCTTGTGAAACGGGATGCTACTTGAAAGACGCTTTCTCCCCCTGTTGTTTCACAGAGATGAGTATACGACCCTTGTCCTGTAGGCCTTGCATAGGTGTTCCAATGAGTTCTCACTTAGCGAAATCAAATGTTACTTGAAAGAATGTTCCACCCACAGTTATTTTCAGAGAATGCAGCCTATGGCACTATCTGCCTAGGCCCCACATGTGCATTGCAACGTTTGTAGCTTGGTGAAAGGAAGCTTTAGGGGAAAGATTTCCCTTCCCCACAGTGCTGTTTTACAGAGTGGAATATATGGCCCGTTGCCTGTAGACCCGCCGTTCCTTTTCCACCAATTCTGAGATCAGATGCTAGAGGGACGACGCCTTCGCCACAGTGCTGTTTCACAAAGTTGAGGACAAGGCACTTTCCTCATAGAGTTCGCATAACGTTTCAAACCCTTCTCACCATACGACAAGGTGACAGAACGATAACCTCCCCGGCCTTTCATAGAGTTGCGTCTACTGCACTCTCTGAGTAGGTTTTCCAATAGTTCTCACTGGGTGAAATCCGATGTTAGTTGAGGGAATGTTTCACCCAGCATATTTCACAGAAGGTAGTAAATGGCACTATCGGCCTGGGCCCCGCACGTGTGTTCAAACATCTGTAGCTCTAGTGGAAGCAGGTTTCAGGTGAAACGTGGCTTCACCACAGTGTTGTTTCAACAGTTGCGCATATGGCACGTTCCATGGAAGTCATGCTTAGGTGTTGAAATTACTTTAAGTTTCTGAAACCAAATGGTGAAAGAGAGCTTCAGCATACTGTTGTTTCAGGGAGTTGAGTATATGGCACATTCCGCACAATTCCCTGCCGGGCTGTTCAAACTCCGGTAACTTAGTGAAACCAGAGGTTAGTGGGAAGATGGATTCCCCAGTGTTGTTTGACAGAATTGCGTATATGGCACTTTTTGCCTAGGGCCCGCCATGGTTTTGGACAAGCTCTAACGTAGTGAAAGCAGTTGTTCGTACCGAGATGATTTCCCCATAGTTTTGTTTCGCACAGTGAATGAAGTGTATTGGTTTTTCCGGCCAGGAGCTGCATAGGTTGTCAAAGCCAGTGCCTACAAACGCACTTACCATGTTGACCCCAGAGAGTTTTCCAGAGTTGCCACTCATATAAACCAGATCGATGTTAATTGAAAGACAACTTCACCAGATTGTTACTTAACAGATTTGGGTAGATGGCAGTTTCCTTGTAAGTCATGCCTAAGTTTTCAAACTATTTTAACGACGTGAAAGCAGATGTTCGGTGACAGTTTCTCACCAGTGGTTTTTCAGAGTTGACTCTCTGGCATTTCCTATAAGCTGCGCATGTTTTCAAACCTTCCAACGTAACGATACATGATGTTCGCTGAAAGGTGGTTTTCGCAAAGTCCAATTTCACAGAATTGAGTGCATGGCACCGTCGGCATAGCCCCGCGCATAACTTTTCAGACACTTCAGGGTGAAACGTGATGCTAGCTGAAGGATGGTTTCACCATGTGTCGATTCACAGAGATGAATGTATGACACAGGGTAGGCCTGCCTATGTCTTCAAAGAGTTCTCTCAGTGAAACCAAGTGTTAGTTGAAGTTTCTTTCACCACAGTATTGTTGGTTACAGAGTTGAATAGATGGCCCTTTCCGTCTCTGTCGCTCATAGAGTTTCAAAGACTTCTAATTTAGTGAAACGAAGTTTTGGTTGAAATAGGGTTTCTCCACAGTGTTGTTTCACAGTGTTGAGTATATGGCACTTGTCCTGTGGGTCCCGCATAGCTTTTCAAACCGTTGTCACTCGATGAAACGGAGGTTGGTTGAAGGTATGTTTCACCACAGCAGTGTTCGACAGAGCGGAGTTTACGGCACTTTAAGTGTTCCTCCCTGTAAGGTGTTTCAATCACATCTAACGTAGTGAAAGCAGATGGTGGTCGGAAGATGGTTTCACCACATTGTTGTTTCACGGTATTGAGTACATGGTTCTATTCTTCTAGGCCAACATTTGCATTCAAACACAACTTAATGAAACCAGATGTTAGGTGAAGGATCATTTCCTCAGAGCGTTGTTTCACAGAGTTGCGTATATGGCACTTTCCGTGTAGGTCATGCGTTGCTTGTCAAACTGCTTTAGTTTTCTGAAACTACATACTCATGAAAGAATCTTCGTCCAGAGTGCTTTTTTTTCAAAGCGTCGAGTATACGGCACTTTCTGCATAAGCCGCGCCTAGGTTTGCAAACACTTCCAACTTAGTGACACGAGCTAGTTGAAAGATGGATTGTCCACGGTATTTTCTCACAGTATCCAGTATGTGTCACTTTCCTCATCATTACCCACATAGGTTTTCAAACCCTTCTGACTTCGTGATACCAGATGTTACTTGAAAGAGCCTTCCTTCCTGCAAAGTGCAGTTTCACCGAGTTGAATATATGGCACTGTCGGCAGATACCCCGCAAACTTTTTCACAGAGTTATGGCTTGAAACGAGATGTTCGTTGAAAGATCGTTTCACCACAGTGTTGTTTCCACCGAGTTCTGTACGTGGCACTTTCAGCAAAGGCTCCGCATAGTTTCACACCCTTCTCAGTGAACAAGATGTTAGTTGAAGGATGGTTTCCCCACAGTGGTGTTTCCCAAGTGGTGCATATGGCCTTATTCATGCAGGCCCCGCCTGCGGTTGCAAACCCTTCAGTCGTAGAGATACATGAGGTTAGATGACATAGGATTTGCCCACACACATATGTGAAGGGAGTCGAGTATATGGCACTTTCCCCATAAGCCGTGCATAGGTTTTCAAACACTTCAAACTTAGTGCCCCAAGATAATTGATAGATGGATTGTCCACTCTATTTTCTCACAGGGTCCCACAGTATATGTCACTTTCCACATCGTTCCCCACACAGGTTTTACAATGCTCCTCACGTAGTTTCATAAAGATGTTAGCTGAAAAATGCTTCCCTAAGAGTTCAGTTTGAGAGTGGAGTATAGGGCAATTCTGCATAGGTCCCGCAGAGCTTTTCAAACACTTCTAACTTAGGGAAACGAAATGTTAGTTGAAAGATCGTTTCCCCACAGGGTTGTTTCACAGAGTTCAGCATATGGCACTTACCGTGTGGGCTGTGCATAGGTTTCCAAAAGAGTTCACCCTGGGCGAAATCAGATATTAGTTGAAAGAATGGCACTTTCCCCATACGCCGCGCATAGGTTTTCAAACACTTCTAACCTAAATGAAAGAAGAATTGAGTTGAAAGACGGTTTCTCACAGTGTTGTTCCACAGTTGTCAGTATCTTGTACTTCCTGCCTTTTACCCGCATAGTTTTTCAAACGCTCCTTCCTAACTTGGTGCTACAGGATATTACTCTCAAGATGGTTTCCGCAAAGTGCAGGCTGACAGAGGTGAGTGAGTATATGGCACTTTCGGCATAGGCTCCCCATGGGTTTTCTAACGCTTCCAGTTTAGTTATACAAGATGTTGATTGAAAGATGGTTTCCCCACATGTTGTGTCACAGATTTGAGTATATGACCCTTTCCGCATAACCCCCAATAGTCTTCAATTCTCAATGATTGAAACCAGATGTTATTTGAAAGATCTTTTCACCACGTCGTTGTTTCACACAGTTGAGTGTATGGCCCTTAGTTTTTAGGCTTCTCATAGGTTTTCAAACCGTTCTAAGAGGAACGAGATGGTAGTGGAAAGGTGGTTTCCCCACAGTGTTATTTCACAACGTTGAAGGCATGGCATGATCCTCGTGCATAGGCCCCGCATCTGTTTTCAAACACTTGCAACTGATATTAAGAGACAGATTGTTTCCCGACCGTGCTGTTTCACAGAGTCGAGTAAGTGGCGCGTGCACTGTAGCCCCATTATGGTTTTCGAGCCCCATTATGCTTCATTAGAGTGAAGCAAGAGATTAGTTGGAAGATGGATTCCCCACAGAGTGGCTCTAAGGCAGTTTCCTCAAAAGCCCAGCATGGGTTTTCAAACACTTCGTTCGTGAAAGAGGATGTCGGTTGAAAGACCATTTTTCCACATTTTTTTACACAATAGAGTATAAGTCACTCTCGTCAAAATTCCCTGCAAATGGTGACAACACCTGGCAGGGAAGCAAGATGTTATGAAGGATGGTTTCACCACACTGTTGTGGCACAGAGTTGAGTAATCGTACATTCCCCATTGCTGCCTGCGTGGGTTTTCAAACCCTTCTAAATTAGTGAAATCAGACGGTCGTTGAAAGAGGTTCACACCAGAGTGTTGTTTCACAGAGTTGACTATATGGCAACTTGTCTCATAGTTAACCGATCATAAGTTTTCCATCACTTCCAAATTAGTGAAACCGAAAGTTTGTTGAAAGATGGTTCCGCACACTCTGCTTTCACAGATTTGAGTGTAAGGCACTTTCTGCATAGGCCGCAACCTGGTTTTCACACGTCTAGCTTCGAGAAACCACATGTTAGGTGAAAGGTTTCCCCACCGTCTTCTTCCATAGAGTTGAGTATAAAACTCTCAGATAAGCTGTTGTTTCACAGAGATGAGTGTACGGCACTTTCATTATAAGCTCCGCATAGGTTTTCAAACAATTTCATCTGATTGGAATAAGATTTTAGTGGCAAGCTGTTTCCCCGCAGTGTTTCTTCATACAGTTTTGTAGACGGCACTTTCGTTGTTGGCCCTGCGTGGGTCTTCAAGTACTTCTAACAGTGGAAGCAGATGATAGTTTCACCACACAGTTGTTTCACAAGGTTGAGTACATGGCACTTTTGGTGTCGACTCCACATGGGTTTTCCAACACTTCTAATGTAGTGAAATAGGATTTTGGTTGAAAGACGGTTTCCGCACAGTGTTATTTGCCAGAGTGTATGGCACTTTATACATAGACCCCGCATAAAGTTTTCAAATAGCTATAACAGAACGTAACATGAAAACATAACATAACATAACATAACATAACATAACATAACATGACGTAACTGTAACAGAACGTAACTCAGACATAACATAATAACTCTAACATGGTGGTTGAAGGACGGTTTCTCCACAAAAGGGTGTCCCAACGTGCAGGGACTTGACAGAGTACATGGCACTTTCTGCATAAGCCCCCACGGAGTTCTTCAAACACTTCTAACCAGGTGAAACAGGATATCAGTTGAAAGAAGGTTTCTGCACAGTGTTCTTTTCACAGTGGCTGGTGTATGTAACCTTCCCCCTCGATCCCCACATAGGTCTTCAAACACTTCCAACTGAGCGAAACGAGCTGTTAGTTAAAAGATGATTTTTCCCCACTGTGTTCTTTCACACAGTTGACTCTAGTACACTTTGTAGGCCGTGCATATGTTTTCAAACAGTTCTCAGTGAGACGAGATGCCAGTTGAAAGATGGTTTCTTCCCAGTACTCTCTCACAACGTCACTTTCCCCATCGATCCCCGCATGGGGTTTCCAACACTTCTGACTTAGTGAAAGAGAACGTTGAAAGACGTTTTCCCCACAGTGTTCTTTCATAGAGTGGGAGGCCCTTTCAGTCTGGACCACACAGGAGCTTTCAGACACTTCCAATTTAGTTGAATCAAATGTCACTTGAAAGGTGGTTTCCCCAAAGCCCGGTTGGACAGAGCTGCGTATATATGACCCTTTCCACATCATTCCCTCCATAGGTTTTCAAACATGTTTCTATGGTAGCGACACAAGGTGTTAGTTGAAAGATGGTTTCGCCAAAGTGCAGCTTGACAGAGTTGAGTATATGGCACTTTCTGCATTCATCCCGGCGTAGTTTTGCAAATGCTTCTAACGTCCTAAATCAGGTGGTCACAAGACCTTTTACCCAGAGTGCTCTTTCACACAGTTGACTATATGGCACTTTGTAGGTTTTCAGACAGTTCACAGTGAAACCAGATGTTAGTCGCAAGATTGTTTCCCTACAGCGTCGTTTCACAGAATGGAGTACACGGCCCTTGCGCATAGGCCCTGCAGAAGTTTTCCAACCCTTTTAACTTGGCGACAGCAGATGTGAGTTGGAAGACCGTTTCTCCCCACAGTACGATTTGGCTGTGTCGAGTATACGTCACTTTTCTCATGGTTCCTAGGAGAGTGTTTGAAACACTTCTAACACGGTGAAACAAGATGTTAGTTGAAAGGTGGTTTCCCCAAAAGCTGCTTGACACACTTGAGCATAGGGCACTTTCCGCATAAGCCCCCATAGGTTTTCACATACTTCCAACAAGTGAACCCAGATGCCCTTTGGCTGTGGGGTGAAGCCTGTGGCTTCACCACAGTGAGTTTTACAGAGTTGAGCCTATAGCACTTCCCGCGTAGTACCGGCATAGGTTTGCAAACACTTCTAAGTGGAACAAGAAGAGGTTAATTGAAACGTGGAAACCCCACAGTGTTGTTTCAGAGTTGACTATGTGGCACTTTTGACGCCGGCCCTGCACGGGTGTTCAAATACTTCCAACCTCGTGAAGAGAGACGTTATTGGAAAAATGGCTTCCCCACAGTGACTCACAGAGGTGACTGTATGACACTTTTGGTGTAGTCTCCGCCCGGTTTTCAAAGACTTCTAACTTAGTGAAATATGTTAGTTGGAAGATGGTTCCCCAAGCTCTTGTGTCACAGAGCTGAGTACCTGGCACTTTCCGCCTAGACCCCGAATAGTTTTCAAACCGTTTTCAATTCGTGAGGCCAGATGTTAGCTGAAAGATCGTTTCAGCACACTGTTGTTTCCCACAGTTGAGTATGTGGCACTTAGCCGTTAGGCTTCTCCTAGGTTTTCAAACACTCCTATCTCAGCGAACCCAGACGGTAGTTGAAAGGCGGCTTCCCCACAGTGTAGTTTCCCAGAGGTGAGTGTATGGCACCATCCTGCTACGCCCTGCGTGCGTTTTCAAACACTTGTTACTGAGTGCAACCAGATCTCAGCAGAAAGATGCTTCCCAGATAGACTTGTGTCCCGAGGTGAGTATGAGACACTTTCGGCGTAGGCCCCGCGTGGTTTTCAAACACCTCTAACTTAGTGAAGCGAGAGATGAGTTGGAGGATGGGTTCCACACAGTGGTCTATCTCAGAGTTGCCTATATGGCCCTTTCCGCACAGATCCCGCATAGCTGTGAAGCCATTTTAACTTAGTGAAACTAGATGATAGTTGAAACAACGTTGCCCCACAAGCTTTTCGCAAGGTGATGGCACTTTCCGTGTAGGCTTCACATAGGTTTCCAAACACGTTTCACTTAGTGAGACCCGGGGTAGACCGTGAACGACGGTTTCCTCCCAATGTTCTTTCCCAGAAAGGAGTGTACGGCACTCTCCACTTCGGCCCCGCATGTGTTTTTCAACGCTTGTAATTTAGTGTAACCAGACGTTCAGTGAAAGGTTGTTTCCCCAAGTGTTTGTATCCCTGAGGTGAGTGTCTAGCGCTTTCCCTGTACGCCCCGCATAGGGTTTCAAACTCTTCTAATTTTGTGAAACGAGATCTTTCTTAACGACGGTTTTGCCACACTGTTTTTTTTCACAGAGTTACATACAAGGCACTTTCCGCATAAGCCCTCCATGGGTTTTCCAACATTTATAACGTAGTGAACAAGGTGTGAGCTGAAAGAGTGAAACACTTGTAACTTAGTGACACATGATGACAGTGGAAAAACGCTTTCTCCACAGGATTCTTTCACAGTGGCTGCTATATGTCACCTTCCACGTCGTTTCCAGCATACATTTTCTAAGTTTTCTACGTCAAACAGGATGTTAGTTGGAGGATGGTTTCCTCACTTTGTTGTTTGGCAGAATTGAGTATACGGCCCTGTCGTTATCGGCCCCGCCTGCTTTTTCACGCATTTTTGACTTAGTGATACAAGATGTTAGTTGAGAGATGGTTTGTCCACGGTATTCTCTCACAGGGTCGTGTGTATGTCCCTTTCCTCGTTGTTCCCTGCCTGGCTTGTCAAACCCTTCTAACGTAGGGATACAAGATGTAACTTGAAAGATGGTTTTCGCCAAGTGCACTTCGACAGAGTTGAGTGTACGGTTCTGTCGGCACATGACCCGCATAGTTTGTCCACCACTTCTAATGTAGTGAAGCGATGTGTTACTTGAAAGAGAGTTTCTTCGCTTTGTCGTTTCATAGGTTCTTTGTCACTTGCCGCGTAGACCCTGCCTAAGTTTTCAAACGGTGGTGACTGACTGAAATCAGGTGCTAGTTGAAAGATGTTTTCAGCACAGTGTGTTTTCCCAGAGTTGAGCATCTCGCACTTCCCGTCTAGTCCGTGCTTAGATTTCCAGACTCTTCTATCTTGGTGGAACAAGAAGTTACTTGCAAGGTGGTTTGTCCAGAGTACTCTCTCACAGCGTCGACTATGGGTCACTTTGCACATCGTTCCCCGCATAGGTTTTGAAACGCTTCTAATGTAGGGATGGAAGCTGTTAGTTGGAAAGATGGTTGCCACAAAGTGCAGTTTGACATTATGAGCCGTGCCTAGGTTTTCAGTGAGTTCTCACTCGGTGAAACCAGATGGCAGTTGGAAGATTGTTGCACCGCAACGTTGTTTCACAGAGTGGAGTATATGACACTATCCGCCTAGGCCCCGCGTGTGTATCCAAACATTGCACACTTCGTGAAAGACGCTCTAAGGTGAAAGAGTATTTCCCCCGAGTGTTTCAGAGTGGAGTATAGGGAACTTGCCACGTAGATCGTGCATAGGTTTTCAAACATTTTAACTTTGTGAAACCAGATGGTAGGCGAAAGATTCCTTCTCCACCCTGTTGGTTCACAGAGTTGTGTATATGACACTATCCTCCTAAGCCGCGCAAGGGTTTTCAAAGGCGTCTCCCTTAGTGACACAAGTTGTCACTTGAAAGATGGTTTGTCCACAGTAGTCTCTCACAGGGTCGATTAAAGGTCATTTTCCGCATCATTCCCCGCATAGGTTTGCAAACACTTCTACCTTCGTGAAGGAAGATGGTAGTGGAAATTTGGTTGTTGCAGGCTGTAGGGTGACAGGTTTGAGTAGTTGGCACTATTGGCCTAGGCTCCGCGTAGCTATTCAAAGACTTCTAACCTTGTGAAACGGGATGCTACTTGAAAGACGCTTTCTCCCCCTGTTGTTTCACAGAGATGAGTATACGACCCTTGTCCTGTAGGCCTTGCATAGGTGTTCCAATGAGTTCTCACTTAGCGAAATCAAATGTTACTTGAAAGAATGTTCCACCCACAGTTATTTTCAGAGAATGCAGCCTATGGCACTATCTGCCTAGGCCCCACATGTGCATTGCAACGTTTGTAGCTTGGTGAAAGGAAGCTTTAGGGGAAAGATTTCCCTTCCCCACAGTGCTGTTTTACAGAGTGGAATATATGGCCCGTTGCCTGTAGACCCGCCGTTCCTTTTCCACCAATTCTGAGATCAGATGCTAGAGGGACGACGCCTTCGCCACAGTGCTGTTTCACAAAGTTGAGGACAAGGCACTTTCCTCATAGAGTTCGCATAACGTTTCAAACCCTTCTCACCATACGACAAGGTGACAGAACGATAACCTCCCCGGCCTTTCATAGAGTTGCGTCTACTGCACTCTCTGAGTAGGTTTTCCAATAGTTCTCACTGGGTGAAATCCGATGTTAGTTGAGGGAATGTTTCACCCAGCATATTTCACAGAAGGTAGTAAATGGCACTATCGGCCTGGGCCCCGCACGTGTGTTCAAACATCTGTAGCTCTAGTGGAAGCAGGTTTCAGGTGAAACGTGGCTTCACCACAGTGTTGTTTCAACAGTTGCGCATATGGCACGTTCCATGGAAGTCATGCTTAGGTGTTGAAATTACTTTAAGTTTCTGAAACCAAATGGTGAAAGAGAGCTTCAGCATACTGTTGTTTCAGGGAGTTGAGTATATGGCACATTCCGCACAATTCCCTGCCGGGCTGTTCAAACTCCGGTAACTTAGTGAAACCAGAGGTTAGTGGGAAGATGGATTCCCCAGTGTTGTTTGACAGAATTGCGTATATGGCACTTTTTGCCTAGGGCCCGCCATGGTTTTGGACAAGCTCTAACGTAGTGAAAGCAGTTGTTCGTACCGAGATGATTTCCCCATAGTTTTGTTTCGCACAGTGAATGAAGTGTATTGGTTTTTCCGGCCAGGAGCTGCATAGGTTGTCAAAGCCAGTGCCTACAAACGCACTTACCATGTTGACCCCAGAGAGTTTTCCAGAGTTGCCACTCATATAAACCAGATCGATGTTAATTGAAAGACAACTTCACCAGATTGTTACTTAACAGATTTGGGTAGATGGCAGTTTCCTTGTAAGTCATGCCTAAGTTTTCAAACTATTTTAACGACGTGAAAGCAGATGTTCGGTGACAGTTTCTCACCAGTGGTTTTTCAGAGTTGACTCTCTGGCATTTCCTATAAGCTGCGCATGTTTTCAAACCTTCCAACGTAACGATACATGATGTTCGCTGAAAGGTGGTTTTCGCAAAGTCCAATTTCACAGAATTGAGTGCATGGCACCGTCGGCATAGCCCCGCGCATAACTTTTCAGACACTTCAGGGTGAAACGTGATGCTAGCTGAAGGATGGTTTCACCATGTGTCGATTCACAGAGATGAATGTATGACACAGGGTAGGCCTGCCTATGTCTTCAAAGAGTTCTCTCAGTGAAACCAAGTGTTAGTTGAAGTTTCTTTCACCACAGTATTGTTGGTTACAGAGTTGAATAGATGGCCCTTTCCGTCTCTGTCGCTCATAGAGTTTCAAAGACTTCTAATTTAGTGAAACGAAGTTTTGGTTGAAATAGGGTTTCTCCACAGTGTTGTTTCACAGTGTTGAGTATATGGCACTTGTCCTGTGGGTCCCGCATAGCTTTTCAAACCGTTGTCACTCGATGAAACGGAGGTTGGTTGAAGGTATGTTTCACCACAGCAGTGTTCGACAGAGCGGAGTTTACGGCACTTTAAGTGTTCCTCCCTGTAAGGTGTTTCAATCACATCTAACGTAGTGAAAGCAGATGGTGGTCGGAAGATGGTTTCACCACATTGTTGTTTCACGGTATTGAGTACATGGTTCTATTCTTCTAGGCCAACATTTGCATTCAAACACAACTTAATGAAACCAGATGTTAGGTGAAGGATCATTTCCTCAGAGCGTTGTTTCACAGAGTTGCGTATATGGCACTTTCCGTGTAGGTCATGCGTTGCTTGTCAAACTGCTTTAGTTTTCTGAAACTACATACTCATGAAAGAATCTTCGTCCAGAGTGCTTTTTTTTCAAAGCGTCGAGTATACGGCACTTTCTGCATAAGCCGCGCCTAGGTTTGCAAACACTTCCAACTTAGTGACACGAGCTAGTTGAAAGATGGATTGTCCACGGTATTTTCTCACAGTATCCAGTATGTGTCACTTTCCTCATCATTTCCCACATAGGTTTTCAAACCCTTCTGACTTCGTGATACCAGATGTTACTTGAAAGAGCCTTCCTTCCTGCAAAGTGCAGTTTCACCGAGTTGAATATATGGCACTGTCGGCAGATACCCCGCAAACTTTTTCACAGAGTTATGGCTTGAAACGAGATGTTCGTTGAAAGATCGTTTCACCACAGTGTTTTTTCCACCGAGTTCTGTACGTGGCACTTTCAGCAAAGGCTCCGCATAGTTTCACACCCTTCTCAGTGAACAAGATGTTAGTTGAAGGATGGTTTCCCCACAGTGGTGTTTCCCAAGTGGTGCATATGGCCTTATTCATGCAGGCCCCGCCTGCGGTTGCAAACCCTTCAGTCGTAGAGATACATGAGGTTAGATGACATAGGATTTGCCCACACACATATGTGAAGGGAGTCGAGTATATGGCACTTTCCCCATAAGCCGTGCATAGGTTTTCAAACACTTCAAACTTAGTGCCCCAAGATAATTGATAGATGGATTGTCCACTCTATTTTCTCACAGGGTCCCACAGTATATGTCACTTTCCACATCGTTCCCCACACAGGTTTTACAATGCTCCTCACGTAGTTTCATAAAGATGTTAGCTGAAAAATGCTTCCCTAAGAGTTCAGTTTGAGAGTGGAGTATAGGGCAATTCTGCATAGGTCCCGCAGAGCTTTTCAAACACTTCTAACTTAGGGAAACGAAATGTTAGTTGAAAGATCGTTTCCCCACAGGGTTGTTTCACAGAGTTCAGCATATGGCACTTACCGTGTGGGCTGTGCATAGGTTTCCAAAAGAGTTCACCCTGGGCGAAATCAGATATTAGTTGAAAGAATGGCACTTTCCCCATACGCCGCGCATAGGTTTTCAAACACTTCTAACCTAAATGAAAGAAGAATTGAGTTGAAAGACGGTTTCTCACAGTGTTGTTCCACAGTTGTCAGTATCTTGTACTTCCTGCCTTTTACCCGCATAGTTTTTCAAACGCTCCTTCCTAACTTGGTGCTACAGGATATTACTCTCAAGATGGTTTCCGCAAAGTGCAGGCTGACAGAGGTGAGTGAGTATATGGCACTTTCGGCATAGGCTCCCCATGGGTTTTCTAACGCTTCCAGTTTAGTTATACAAGATGTTGATTGAAAGATGGTTTCCCCACATGTTGTGTCACAGATTTGAGTATATGACCCTTTCCGCATAACCCCCAATAGTCTTCAATTCTCAATGATTGAAACCAGATGTTATTTGAAAGATCTTTTCACCACGTCGTTGTTTCACACAGTTGAGTGTATGGCCCTTAGTTTTTAGGCTTCTCATAGGTTTTCAAACCGTTCTAAGAGGAACGAGATGGTAGTGGAAAGGTGGTTTCCCCACAGTGTTATTTCACAACGTTGAAGGCATGGCATGATCCTCGTGCATAGGCCCCGCATCTGTTTTCAAACACTTGCAACTGATATTAAGAGACAGATTGTTTCCCGACCGTGCTGTTTCACAGAGTCGAGTAAGTGGCGCGTGCACTGTAGCCCCATTATGGTTTTCGAGCCCCATTATGCTTCATTAGAGTGAAGCAAGAGATTAGTTGGAAGATGGATTCCCCACAGAGTGGCTCTAAGGCAGTTTCCTCAAAAGCCCAGCATGGGTTTTCAAACACTTCGTTCGTGAAAGAGGATGTCGGTTGAAAGACCATTTTTCCACATTTTTTTACACAATAGAGTATAAGTCACTCTCGTCAAAATTCCCTGCAAATGGTGACAACACCTGGCAGGGAAGCAAGATGTTATGAAGGATGGTTTCACCACACTGTTGTGGCACAGAGTTGAGTAATCGTACATTCCCCATTGCTGCCTGCGTGGGTTTTCAAACCCTTCTAAATTAGTGAAATCAGACGGTCGTTGAAAGAGGTTCACACCAGAGTGTTGTTTCACAGAGTTGACTATATGGCAACTTGTCTCATAGTTAACCGATCATAAGTTTTCCATCACTTCCAAATTAGTGAAACCGAAAGTTTGTTGAAAGATGGTTCCGCACACTCTGCTTTCACAGATTTGAGTGTAAGGCACTTTCTGCATAGGCCGCAACCTGGTTTTCACACGTCTAGCTTCGAGAAACCACATGTTAGGTGAAAGGTTTCCCCACCGTCTTCTTCCATAGAGTTGAGTATAAAACTCTCAGATAAGCTGTTGTTTCACAGAGATGAGTGTACGGCACTTTCATTATAAGCTCCGCATAGGTTTTCAAACAATTTCATCTGATTGGAATAAGATTTTAGTGGCAAGCTGTTTCCCCGCAGTGTTTCTTCATACAGTTTTGTAGACGGCACTTTCGTTGTTGGCCCTGCGTGGGTCTTCAAGTACTTCTAACAGTGGAAGCAGATGATAGTTTCACCACACAGTTGTTTCACAAGGTTGAGTACATGGCACTTTTGGTGTCGACTCCACATGGGTTTTCCAACACTTCTAATGTAGTGAAATAGGATTTTGGTTGAAAGACGGTTTCCGCACAGTGTTATTTGCCAGAGTGTATGGCACTTTATACATAGACCCCGCATAAAGTTTTCAAATAGCTATAACAGAACGTAACATGAAAACATAACATAACATAACATAACATAACATAACATAACATGACGTAACTGTAACAGAACGTAACTCAGACATAACATAATAACTCTAACATGGTGGTTGAAGGACGGTTTCTCCACAAAAGGGTGTCCCAACGTGCAGGGACTTGACAGAGTACATGGCACTTTCTGCATAAGCCCCCACGGAGTTCTTCAAACACTTCTAACCAGGTGAAACAGGATATCAGTTGAAAGAAGGTTTCTGCACAGTGTTCTTTTCACAGTGGCTGGTGTATGTAACCTTCCCCCTCGATCCCCACATAGGTCTTCAAACACTTCCAACTGAGCGAAACGAGCTGTTAGTTAAAAGATGATTTTTCCCCACTGTGTTCTTTCACACAGTTGACTCTAGTACACTTTGTAGGCCGTGCATATGTTTTCAAACAGTTCTCAGTGAGACGAGATGCCAGTTGAAAGATGGTTTCTTCCCAGTACTCTCTCACAACGTCACTTTCCCCATCGATCCCCGCATGGGGTTTCCAACACTTCTGACTTAGTGAAAGAGAACGTTGAAAGACGTTTTCCCCACAGTGTTCTTTCATAGAGTGGGAGGCCCTTTCAGTCTGGACCACACAGGAGCTTTCAGACACTTCCAATTTAGTTGAATCAAATGTCACTTGAAAGGTGGTTTCCCCAAAGCCCGGTTGGACAGAGCTGCGTATATATGACCCTTTCCACATCATTCCCTCCATAGGTTTTCAAACATGTTTCTATGGTAGCGACACAAGGTGTTAGTTGAAAGATGGTTTCGCCAAAGTGCAGCTTGACAGAGTTGAGTATATGGCACTTTCTGCATTCATCCCGGCGTAGTTTTGCAAATGCTTCTAACGTCCTAAATCAGGTGGTCACAAGACCTTTTACCCAGAGTGCTCTTTCACACAGTTGACTATATGGCACTTTGTAGGTTTTCAGACAGTTCACAGTGAAACCAGATGTTAGTCGCAAGATTGTTTCCCTACAGCGTCGTTTCACAGAATGGAGTACACGGCCCTTGCGCATAGGCCCTGCAGAAGTTTTCCAACCCTTTTAACTTGGCGACAGCAGATGTGAGTTGGAAGACCGTTTCTCCCCACAGTACGATTTGGCTGTGTCGAGTATACGTCACTTTTCTCATGGTTCCTAGGAGAGTGTTTGAAACACTTCTAACACGGTGAAACAAGATGTTAGTTGAAAGGTGGTTTCCCCAAAAGCTGCTTGACACACTTGAGCATAGGGCACTTTCCGCATAAGCCCCCATAGGTTTTCACATACTTCCAACAAGTGAACCCAGATGCCCTTTGGCTGTGGGGTGAAGCCTGTGGCTTCACCACAGTGAGTTTTACAGAGTTGAGCCTATAGCACTTCCCGCGTAGTACCGGCATAGGTTTGCAAACACTTCTAAGTGGAACAAGAAGAGGTTAATTGAAACGTGGAAACCCCACAGTGTTGTTTCAGAGTTGACTATGTGGCACTTTTGACGCCGGCCCTGCACGGGTGTTCAAATACTTCCAACCTCGTGAAGAGAGACGTTATTGGAAAAATGGCTTCCCCACAGTGACTCACAGAGGTGACTGTATGACACTTTTGGTGTAGTCTCCGCCCGGTTTTCAAAGACTTCTAACTTAGTGAAATATGTTAGTTGGAAGATGGTTCCCCAAGCTCTTGTGTCACAGAGCTGAGTACCTGGCACTTTCCGCCTAGACCCCGAATAGTTTTCAAACCGTTTTCAATTCGTGAGGCCAGATGTTAGCTGAAAGATCGTTTCAGCACACTGTTGTTTCCCACAGTTGAGTATGTGGCACTTAGCCGTTAGGCTTCTCCTAGGTTTTCAAACACTCCTATCTCAGCGAACCCAGACGGTAGTTGAAAGGCGGCTTCCCCACAGTGTAGTTTCCCAGAGGTGAGTGTATGGCACCATCCTGCTACGCCCTGCGTGCGTTTTCAAACACTTGTTACTGAGTGCAACCAGATCTCAGCAGAAAGATGCTTCCCAGATAGACTTGTGTCCCGAGGTGAGTATGAGACACTTTCGGCGTAGGCCCCGCGTGGTTTTCAAACACCTCTAACTTAGTGAAGCGAGAGATGAGTTGGAGGATGGGTTCCACACAGTGGTCTATCTCAGAGTTGCCTATATGGCCCTTTCCGCACAGATCCCGCATAGCTGTGAAGCCATTTTAACTTAGTGAAACTAGATGATAGTTGAAACAACGTTGCCCCACAAGCTTTTCGCAAGGTGATGGCACTTTCCGTGTAGGCTTCACATAGGTTTCCAAACACGTTTCACTTAGTGAGACCCGGGGTAGACCGTGAACGACGGTTTCCTCCCAATGTTCTTTCCCAGAAAGGAGTGTACGGCACTCTCCACTTCGGCCCCGCATGTGTTTTTCAACGCTTGTAATTTAGTGTAACCAGACGTTCAGTGAAAGGTTGTTTCCCCAAGTGTTTGTATCCCTGAGGTGAGTGTCTAGCGCTTTCCCTGTACGCCCCGCATAGGGTTTCAAACTCTTCTAATTTTGTGAAACGAGATCTTTCTTAACGACGGTTTTGCCACACTGTTTTTTTTCACAGAGTTACATACAAGGCACTTTCCGCATAAGCCCTCCATGGGTTTTCCAACATTTATAACGTAGTGAACAAGGTGTGAGCTGAAAGAGTGAAACACTTGTAACTTAGTGACACATGATGACAGTGGAAAAACGCTTTCTCCACAGGATTCTTTCACAGTGGCTGCTATATGTCACCTTCCACGTCGTTTCCAGCATACATTTTCTAAGTTTTCTACGTCAAACAGGATGTTAGTTGGAGGATGGTTTCCTCACTTTGTTGTTTGGCAGAATTGAGTATACGGCCCTGTCGTTATCGGCCCCGCCTGCTTTTTCACGCATTTTTGACTTAGTGATACAAGATGTTAGTTGAGAGATGGTTTGTCCACGGTATTCTCTCACAGGGTCGTGTGTATGTCCCTTTCCTCGTTGTTCCCTGCCTGGCTTGTCAAACCCTTCTAACGTAGGGATACAAGATGTAACTTGAAAGATGGTTTTCGCCAAGTGCACTTCGACAGAGTTGAGTGTACGGTTCTGTCGGCACATGACCCGCATAGTTTGTCCACCACTTCTAATGTAGTGAAGCGATGTGTTACTTGAAAGAGAGTTTCTTCGCTTTGTCGTTTCATAGGTTCTTTGTCACTTGCCGCGTAGACCCTGCCTAAGTTTTCAAACGGTGGTGACTGACTGAAATCAGGTGCTAGTTGAAAGATGTTTTCAGCACAGTGTGTTTTCCCAGAGTTGAGCATCTCGCACTTCCCGTCTAGTCCGTGCTTAGATTTCCAGACTCTTCTATCTTGGTGGAACAAGAAGTTACTTGCAAGGTGGTTTGTCCAGAGTACTCTCTCACAGCGTCGACTATGGGTCACTTTCCACATCGTTCCCCGCATAGGTTTTGAAACGCTTCTAATGTAGGGATGGAAGCTGTTAGTTGGAAAGATGGTTGCCACAAAGTGCAGTTTGACATTATGAGCCGTGCCTAGGTTTTCAGTGAGTTCTCACTCGGTGAAACCAGATGGCAGTTGGAAGATTGTTGCACCGCAACGTTGTTTCACAGAGTGGAGTATATGACACTATCCGCCTAGGCCCCGCGTGTGTATCCAAACATTGCACACTTCGTGAAAGACGCTCTAAGGTGAAAGAGTATTTCCCCCGAGTGTTTCAGAGTGGAGTATAGGGAACTTGCCACGTAGATCGTGCATAGGTTTTCAAACATTTTAACTTTGTGAAACCAGATGGTAGGCGAAAGATTCCTTCTCCACCCTGTTGGTTCACAGAGTTGTGTATATGACACTATCCTCCTAAGCCGCGCAAGGGTTTTCAAAGGCGTCTCCCTTAGTGACACAAGTTGTCACTTGAAAGATGGTTTGTCCACAGTAGTCTCTCACAGGGTCGATTAAAGGTCATTTTCCGCATCATTCCCCGCATAGGTTTGCAAACACTTCTACCTTCGTGAAGGAAGATGGTAGTGGAAATTTGGTTGTTGCAGGCTGTAGGGTGACAGGTTTGAGTAGTTGGCACTATTGGCCTAGGCTCCGCGTAGCTATTCAAAGACTTCTAACCTTGTGAAACGGGATGCTACTTGAAAGACGCTTTCTCCCCCTGTTGTTTCACAGAGATGAGTATACGACCCTTGTCCTGTAGGCCTTGCATAGGTGTTCCAATGAGTTCTCACTTAGCGAAATCAAATGTTACTTGAAAGAATGTTCCACCCACAGTTATTTTCAGAGAATGCAGCCTATGGCACTATCTGCCTAGGCCCCACATGTGCATTGCAACGTTTGTAGCTTGGTGAAAGGAAGCTTTAGGGGAAAGATTTCCCTTCCCCACAGTGCTGTTTTACAGAGTTGAATATATGGCACGTTGCCTGTAGACCCGCCGTT
This sequence comes from Panthera pardus, assembly GCF_024362965.1. Classification (NCBI taxonomy): domain Eukaryota; kingdom Metazoa; phylum Chordata; class Mammalia; order Carnivora; family Felidae; genus Panthera; species Panthera pardus. Next base: position 31,641 of record NW_026526724.1, read on the forward strand.
CCTTTTCCACCAATTCTGAGATCAGATGCTAGAGGGACGACGCCTTCGCCACAGTGCTGTTTCACAAAGTTGAGGACAAGGCACTTTCCTCATAGAGTTCGCATAACGTTTCAAACCCTTCTCACCATACGACAAGGTGACAGAACGATAACCTCCCCGGCCTTTCATAGAGTTGCGTCTACTGCACTCTCTGAGTAGGTTTTCCAATAGTTCTCACTGGGTGAAATCCGATGTTAGTTGAGGGAATGTTTCACCCAGCATATTTCACAGAAGGTAGTAAATGGCACTATCGGCCTGGGCCCCGCACGTGTGTTCAAACATCTGTAGCTCTAGTGGAAGCAGGTTTCAGGTGAAACGTGGCTTCACCACAGTGTTGTTTCAACAGTTGCGCATATGGCACGTTCCATGGAAGTCATGCTTAGGTGTTGAAATTACTTTAAGTTTCTGAAACCAAATGGTGAAAGAGAGCTTCAGCATACTGTTGTTTCAGGGAGTTGAGTATATGGCACATTCCGCACAATTCCCTGCCGGGCTGTTCAAACTCCGGTAACTTAGTGAAACCAGAGGTTAGTGGGAAGATGGATTCCCCAGTGTTGTTTGACAGAATTGCGTATATGGCACTTTTTGCCTAGGGCCCGCCATGGTTTTGGACAAGCTCTAACGTAGTGAAAGCAGTTGTTCGTACCGAGATGATTTCCCCATAGTTTTGTTTCGCACAGTGAATGAAGTGTATTGGTTTTTCCGGCCAGGAGCTGCATAGGTTGTCAAAGCCAGTGCCTACAAACGCACTTACCATGTTGACCCCAGAGAGTTTTCCAGAGTTGCCACTCATATAAACCAGATCGATGTTAATTGAAAGACAACTTCACCAGATTGTTACTTAACAGATTTGGGTAGATGGCAGTTTCCTTGTAAGTCATGCCTAAGTTTTCAAACTATTTTAACGACGTGAAAGCAGATGTTCGGTGACAGTTTCTCACCAGTGGTTTTTCAGAGTTGACTCTCTGGCATTTCCTATAAGCTGCGCATGTTTTCAAACCTTCCAACGTAACGATACATGATGTTCGCTGAAAGGTGGTTTTCGCAAAGTCCAATTTCACAGAATTGAGTGCATGGCACCGTCGGCATAGCCCCGCGCATAACTTTTCAGACACTTCAGGGTGAAACGTGATGCTAGCTGAAGGATGGTTTCACCATGTGTCGATTCACAGAGATGAATGTATGACACAGGGTAGGCCTGCCTATGTCTTCAAAGAGTTCTCTCAGTGAAACCAAGTGTTAGTTGAAGTTTCTTTCACCACAGTATTGTTGGTTACAGAGTTGAATAGATGGCCCTTTCCGTCTCTGTCGCTCATAGAGTTTCAAAGACTTCTAATTTAGTGAAACGAAGTTTTGGTTGAAATAGGGTTTCTCCACAGTGTTGTTTCACAGTGTTGAGTATATGGCACTTGTCCTGTGGGTCCCGCATAGCTTTTCAAACCGTTGTCACTCGATGAAACGGAGGTTGGTTGAAGGTATGTTTCACCACAGCAGTGTTCGACAGAGCGGAGTTTACGGCACTTTAAGTGTTCCTCCCTGTAAGGTGTTTCAATCACATCTAACGTAGTGAAAGCAGATGGTGGTCGGAAGATGGTTTCACCACATTGTTGTTTCACGGTATTGAGTACATGGTTCTATTCTTCTAGGCCAACATTTGCATTCAAACACAACTTAATGAAACCAGATGTTAGGTGAAGGATCATTTCCTCAGAGCGTTGTTTCACAGAGTTGCGTATATGGCACTTTCCGTGTAGGTCATGCGTTGCTTGTCAAACTGCTTTAGTTTTCTGAAACTACATACTCATGAAAGAATCTTCGTCCAGAGTGCTTTTTTTTCAAAGCGTCGAGTATACGGCACTTTCTGCATAAGCCGCGCCTAGGTTTGCAAACACTTCCAACTTAGTGACACGAGCTAGTTGAAAGATGGATTGTCCACGGTATTTTCTCACAGTATCCAGTATGTGTCACTTTCCTCATCATTTCCCACATAGGTTTTCAAACCCTTCTGACTTCGTGATACCAGATGTTACTTGAAAGAGCCTTCCTTCCTGCAAAGTGCAGTTTCACCGAGTTGAATATATGGCACTGTCGGCAGATACCCCGCAAACTTTTTCACAGAGTTATGGCTTGAAACGAGATGTTCGTTGAAAGATCGTTTCACCACAGTGTTGTTTCCACCGAGTTCTGTACGTGGCACTTTCAGCAAAGGCTCCGCATAGTTTCACACCCTTCTCAGTGAACAAGATGTTAGTTGAAGGATGGTTTCCCCACAGTGGTGTTTCCCAAGTGGTGCATATGGCCTTATTCATGCAGGCCCCGCCTGCGGTTGCAAACCCTTCAGTCGTAGAGATACATGAGGTTAGATGACATAGGATTTGCCCACACACATATGTGAAGGGAGTCGAGTATATGGCACTTTCCCCATAAGCCGTGCATAGGTTTTCAAACACTTCAAACTTAGTGCCCCAAGATAATTGATAGATGGATTGTCCACTCTATTTTCTCACAGGGTCCCACAGTATATGTCACTTTCCACATCGTTCCCCACACAGGTTTTACAATGCTCCTCACGTAGTTTCATAAAGATGTTAGCTGAAAAATGCTTCCCTAAGAGTTCAGTTTGAGAGTGGAGTATAGGGCAATTCTGCATAGGTCCCGCAGAGCTTTTCAAACACTTCTAACTTAGGGAAACGAAATGTTAGTTGAAAGATCGTTTCCCCACAGGGTTGTTTCACAGAGTTCAGCATATGGCACTTACCGTGTGGGCTGTGCATAGGTTTCCAAAAGAGTTCACCCTGGGCGAAATCAGATATTAGTTGAAAGAATGGCACTTTCCCCATACGCCGCGCATAGGTTTTCAAACACTTCTAACCTAAATGAAAGAAGAATTGAGTTGAAAGACGGTTTCTCACAGTGTTGTTCCACAGTTGTCAGTATCTTGTACTTCCTGCCTTTTACCCGCATAGTTTTTCAAACGCTCCTTCCTAACTTGGTGCTACAGGATATTACTCTCAAGATGGTTTCCGCAAAGTGCAGGCTGACAGAGGTGAGTGAGTATATGGCACTTTCGGCATAGGCTCCCCATGGGTTTTCTAACGCTTCCAGTTTAGTTATACAAGATGTTGATTGAAAGATGGTTTCCCCACATGTTGTGTCACAGATTTGAGTATATGACCCTTTCCGCATAACCCCCAATAGTCTTCAATTCTCAATGATTGAAACCAGATGTTATTTGAAAGATCTTTTCACCACGTCGTTGTTTCACACAGTTGAGTGTATGGCCCTTAGTTTTTAGGCTTCTCATAGGTTTTCAAACCGTTCTAAGAGGAACGAGATGGTAGTGGAAAGGTGGTTTCCCCACAGTGTTATTTCACAACGTTGAAGGCATGGCATGATCCTCGTGCATAGGCCCCGCATCTGTTTTCAAACACTTGCAACTGATATTAAGAGACAGATTGTTTCCCGACCGTGCTGTTTCACAGAGTCGAGTAAGTGGCGCGTGCACTGTAGCCCCATTATGGTTTTCGAGCCCCATTATGCTTCATTAGAGTGAAGCAAGAGATTAGTTGGAAGATGGATTCCCCACAGAGTGGCTCTAAGGCAGTTTCCTCAAAAGCCCAGCATGGGTTTTCAAACACTTCGTTCGTGAAAGAGGATGTCGGTTGAAAGACCATTTTTCCACATTTTTTTACACAATAGAGTATAAGTCACTCTCGTCAAAATTCCCTGCAAATGGTGACAACACCTGGCAGGGAAGCAAGATGTTATGAAGGATGGTTTCACCACACTGTTGTGGCACAGAGTTGAGTAATCGTACATTCCCCATTGCTGCCTGCGTGGGTTTTCAAACCCTTCTAAATTAGTGAAATCAGACGGTCGTTGAAAGAGGTTCACACCAGAGTGTTGTTTCACAGAGTTGACTATATGGCAACTTGTCTCATAGTTAACCGATCATAAGTTTTCCATCACTTCCAAATTAGTGAAACCGAAAGTTTGTTGAAAGATGGTTCCGCACACTCTGCTTTCACAGATTTGAGTGTAAGGCACTTTCTGCATAGGCCGCAACCTGGTTTTCACACGTCTAGCTTCGAGAAACCACATGTTAGGTGAAAGGTTTCCCCACCGTCTTCTTCCATAGAGTTGAGTATAAAACTCTCAGATAAGCTGTTGTTTCACAGAGATGAGTGTACGGCACTTTCATTATAAGCTCCGCATAGGTTTTCAAACAATTTCATCTGATTGGAATAAGATTTTAGTGGCAAGCTGTTTCCCCGCAGTGTTTCTTCATACAGTTTTGTAGACGGCACTTTCGTTGTTGGCCCTGCGTGGGTCTTCAAGTACTTCTAACAGTGGAAGCAGATGATAGTTTCACCACACAGTTGTTTCACAAGGTTGAGTACATGGCACTTTTGGTGTCGACTCCACATGGGTTTTCCAACACTTCTAATGTAGTGAAATAGGATTTTGGTTGAAAGACGGTTTCCGCACAGTGTTATTTGCCAGAGTGTATGGCACTTTATACATAGACCCCGCATAAAGTTTTCAAATAGCTATAACAGAACGTAACATGAAAACATAACATAACATAACATAACATAACATAACATAACATAACATGACGTAACTGTAACAGAACGTAACTCAGACATAACATGGTGACATAACATGGACATAACTCTAACATGGTGGTTGAAGGACGGTTTCTCCACAAAAGGGTGTCCCAACGTGCAGGGACTTGACAGAGTACATGGCACTTTCTGCATAAGCCCCCACGGAGTTCTTCAAACACTTCTAACCAGGTGAAACAGGATATCAGTTGAAAGAAGGTTTCTGCACAGTGTTCTTTTCACAGTGGCTGGTGTATGTAACCTTCCCCCTCGATCCCCACATAGGTCTTCAAACACTTCCAACTGAGCGAAACGAGCTGTTAGTTAAAAGATGATTTTTCCCCACTGTGTTCTTTCACACAGTTGACTCTAGTACACTTTGTAGGCCGTGCATATGTTTTCAAACAGTTCTCAGTGAGACGAGATGCCAGTTGAAAGATGGTTTCTTCCCAGTACTCTCTCACAACGTCACTTTCCCCATCGATCCCCGCATGGGGTTTCCAACACTTCTGACTTAGTGAAAGAGAACGTTGAAAGACGTTTTCCCCACAGTGTTCTTTCATAGAGTGGGAGGCCCTTTCAGTCTGGACCACACAGGAGCTTTCAGACACTTCCAATTTAGTTGAATCAAATGTCACTTGAAAGGTGGTTTCCCCAAAGCCCGGTTGGACAGAGCTGCGTATATATGACCCTTTCCACATCATTCCCTCCATAGGTTTTCAAACATGTTTCTATGGTAGCGACACAAGGTGTTAGTTGAAAGATGGTTTCGCCAAAGTGCAGCTTGACAGAGTTGAGTATATGGCACTTTCTGCATTCATCCCGGCGTAGTTTTGCAAATGCTTCTAACGTCCTAAATCAGGTGGTCACAAGACCTTTTACCCAGAGTGCTCTTTCACACAGTTGACTATATGGCACTTTGTAGGTTTTCAGACAGTTCACAGTGAAACCAGATGTTAGTCGCAAGATTGTTTCCCTACAGCGTCGTTTCACAGAATGGAGTACACGGCCCTTGCGCATAGGCCCTGCAGAAGTTTTCCAACCCTTTTAACTTGGCGACAGCAGATGTGAGTTGGAAGACCGTTTCTCCCCACAGTACGATTTGGCTGTGTCGAGTATACGTCACTTTTCTCATGGTTCCTAGGAGAGTGTTTGAAACACTTCTAACACGGTGAAACAAGATGTTAGTTGAAAGGTGGTTTCCCCAAAAGCTGCTTGACACACTTGAGCATAGGGCACTTTCCGCATAAGCCCCCATAGGTTTTCACATACTTCCAACAAGTGAACCCAGATGCCCTTTGGCTGTGGGGTGAAGCCTGTGGCTTCACCACAGTGAGTTTTACAGAGTTGAGCCTATAGCACTTCCCGCGTAGTACCGGCATAGGTTTGCAAACACTTCTAAGTGGAACAAGAAGAGGTTAATTGAAACGTGGAAACCCCACAGTGTTGTTTCAGAGTTGACTATGTGGCACTTTTGACGCCGGCCCTGCACGGGTGTTCAAATACTTCCAACCTCGTGAAGAGAGACGTTATTGGAAAAATGGCTTCCCCACAGTGACTCACAGAGGTGACTGTATGACACTTTTGGTGTAGTCTCCGCCCGGTTTTCAAAGACTTCTAACTTAGTGAAATATGTTAGTTGGAAGATGGTTCCCCAAGCTCTTGTGTCACAGAGCTGAGTACCTGGCACTTTCCGCCTAGACCCCGAATAGTTTTCAAACCGTTTTCAATTCGTGAGGCCAGATGTTAGCTGAAAGATCGTTTCAGCACACTGTTGTTTCCCACAGTTGAGTATGTGGCACTTAGCCGTTAGGCTTCTCCTAGGTTTTCAAACACTCCTATCTCAGCGAACCCAGACGGTAGTTGAAAGGCGGCTTCCCCACAGTGTAGTTTCCCAGAGGTGAGTGTATGGCACCATCCTGCTACGCCCTGCGTGCGTTTTCAAACACTTGTTACTGAGTGCAACCAGATCTCAGCAGAAAGATGCTTCCCAGATAGACTTGTGTCCCGAGGTGAGTATGAGACACTTTCGGCGTAGGCCCCGCGTGGTTTTCAAACACCTCTAACTTAGTGAAGCGAGAGATGAGTTGGAGGATGGGTTCCACACAGTGGTCTATCTCAGAGTTGCCTATATGGCCCTTTCCGCACAGATCCCGCATAGCTGTGAAGCCATTTTAACTTAGTGAAACTAGATGATAGTTGAAACAACGTTGCCCCACAAGCTTTTCGCAAGGTGATGGCACTTTCCGTGTAGGCTTCACATAGGTTTCCAAACACGTTTCACTTAGTGAGACCCGGGGTAGACCGTGAACGACGGTTTCCTCCCAATGTTCTTTCCCAGAAAGGAGTGTACGGCACTCTCCACTTCGGCCCCGCATGTGTTTTTCAACGCTTGTAATTTAGTGTAACCAGACGTTCAGTGAAAGGTTGTTTCCCCAAGTGTTTGTATCCCTGAGGTGAGTGTCTAGCGCTTTCCCTGTACGCCCCGCATAGGGTTTCAAACTCTTCTAATTTTGTGAAACGAGATCTTTCTTAACGACGGTTTTGCCACACTGTTTTTTTTCACAGAGTTACATACAAGGCACTTTCCGCATAAGCCCTCCATGGGTTTTCCAACATTTATAACGTAGTGAACAAGGTGTGAGCTGAAAGAGTGAAACACTTGTAACTTAGTGACACATGATGACAGTGGAAAAACGCTTTCTCCACAGGATTCTTTCACAGTGGCTGCTATATGTCACCTTCCACGTCGTTTCCAGCATACATTTTCTAAGTTTTCTACGTCAAACAGGATGTTAGTTGGAGGATGGTTTCCTCACTTTGTTGTTTGGCAGAATTGAGTATACGGCCCTGTCGTTATCGGCCCCGCCTGCTTTTTCACGCATTTTTGACTTAGTGATACAAGATGTTAGTTGAGAGATGGTTTGTCCACGGTATTCTCTCACAGGGTCGTGTGTATGTCCCTTTCCTCGTTGTTCCCTGCCTGGCTTGTCAAACCCTTCTAACGTAGGGATACAAGATGTAACTTGAAAGATGGTTTTCGCCAAGTGCACTTCGACAGAGTTGAGTGTACGGTTCTGTCGGCACATGACCCGCATAGTTTGTCCACCACTTCTAATGTAGTGAAGCGATGTGTTACTTGAAAGAGAGTTTCTTCGCTTTGTCGTTTCATAGGTTCTTTGTCACTTGCCGCGTAGACCCTGCCTAAGTTTTCAAACGGTGGTGACTGACTGAAATCAGGTGCTAGTTGAAAGATGTTTTCAGCACAGTGTGTTTTCCCAGAGTTGAGCATCTCGCACTTCCCGTCTAGTCCGTGCTTAGATTTCCAGACTCTTCTATCTTGGTGGAACAAGAAGTTACTTGCAAGGTGGTTTGTCCAGAGTACTCTCTCACAGCGTCGACTATGGGTCACTTTGCACATCGTTCCCCGCATAGGTTTTGAAACGCTTCTAATGTAGGGATGGAAGCTGTTAGTTGGAAAGATGGTTGCCACAAAGTGCAGTTTGACATTATGAGCCGTGCCTAGGTTTTCAGTGAGTTCTCACTCGGTGAAACCAGATGGCAGTTGGAAGATTGTTGCACCGCAACGTTGTTTCACAGAGTGGAGTATATGACACTATCCGCCTAGGCCCCGCGTGTGTATCCAAACATTGCACACTTCGTGAAAGACGCTCTAAGGTGAAAGAGTATTTCCCCCGAGTGTTTCAGAGTGGAGTATAGGGAACTTGCCACGTAGATCGTGCATAGGTTTTCAAACATTTTAACTTTGTGAAACCAGATGGTAGGCGAAAGATTCCTTCTCCACCCTGTTGGTTCACAGAGTTGTGTATATGACACTATCCTCCTAAGCCGCGCAAGGGTTTTCAAAGGCGTCTCCCTTAGTGACACAAGTTGTCACTTGAAAGATGGTTTGTCCACAGTAGTCTCTCACAGGGTCGATTAAAGGTCATTTTCCGCATCATTCCCCGCATAGGTTTGCAAACACTTCTACCTTCGTGAAGGAAGATGGTAGTGGAAATTTGGTTGTTGCAGGCTGTAGGGTGACAGGTTTGAGTAGTTGGCACTATTGGCCTAGGCTCCGCGTAGCTATTCAAAGACTTCTAACCTTGTGAAACGGGATGCTACTTGAAAGACGCTTTCTCCCCCTGTTGTTTCACAGAGATGAGTATACGACCCTTGTCCTGTAGGCCTTGCATAGGTGTTCCAATGAGTTCTCACTTAGCGAAATCAAATGTTACTTGAAAGAATGTTCCACCCACAGTTATTTTCAGAGAATGCAGCCTATGGCACTATCTGCCTAGGCCCCACATGTGCATTGCAACGTTTGTAGCTTGGTGAAAGGAAGCTTTAGGGGAAAGATTTCCCTTCCCCACAGTGCTGTTTTACAGAGTTGAATATATGGCACGTTGCCTGTAGACCCGCCGTTCCTTTTCCACCAATTCTGAGATCAGATGCTAGAGGGACGACGCCTTCGCCACAGTGCTGTTTCACAAAGTTGAGGACAAGGCACTTTCCTCATAGAGTTCGCATAACGTTTCAAACCCTTCTCACCATACGACAAGGTGACAGAACGATAACCTCCCCGGCCTTTCATAGAGTTGCGTCTACTGCACTCTCTGAGTAGGTTTTCCAATAGTTCTCACTGGGTGAAATCCGATGTTAGTTGAGGGAATGTTTCACCCAGCATATTTCACAGAAGGTAGTAAATGGCACTATCGGCCTGGGCCCCGCACGTGTGTTCAAACATCTGTAGCTCTAGTGGAAGCAGGTTTCAGGTGAAACGTGGCTTCACCACAGTGTTGTTTCAACAGTTGCGCATATGGCACGTTCCATGGAAGTCATGCTTAGGTGTTGAAATTACTTTAAGTTTCTGAAACCAAATGGTGAAAGAGAGCTTCAGCATACTGTTGTTTCAGGGAGTTGAGTATATGGCACATTCCGCACAATTCCCTGCCGGGCTGTTCAAACTCCGGTAACTTAGTGAAACCAGAGGTTAGTGGGAAGATGGATTCCCCAGTGTTGTTTGACAGAATTGCGTATATGGCACTTTTTGCCTAGGGCCCGCCATGGTTTTGGACAAGCTCTAACGTAGTGAAAGCAGTTGTTCGTACCGAGATGATTTCCCCATAGTTTTGTTTCGCACAGTGAATGAAGTGTATTGGTTTTTCCGGCCAGGAGCTGCATAGGTTGTCAAAGCCAGTGCCTACAAACGCACTTACCATGTTGACCCCAGAGAGTTTTCCAGAGTTGCCACTCATATAAACCAGATCGATGTTAATTGAAAGACAACTTCACCAGATTGTTACTTAACAGATTTGGGTAGATGGCAGTTTCCTTGTAAGTCATGCCTAAGTTTTCAAACTATTTTAACGACGTGAAAGCAGATGTTCGGTGACAGTTTCTCACCAGTGGTTTTTCAGAGTTGACTCTCTGGCATTTCCTATAAGCTGCGCATGTTTTCAAACCTTCCAACGTAACGATACATGATGTTCGCTGAAAGGTGGTTTTCGCAAAGTCCAATTTCACAGAATTGAGTGCATGGCACCGTCGGCATAGCCCCGCGCATAACTTTTCAGACACTTCAGGGTGAAACGTGATGCTAGCTGAAGGATGGTTTCACCATGTGTCGATTCACAGAGATGAATGTATGACACAGGGTAGGCCTGCCTATGTCTTCAAAGAGTTCTCTCAGTGAAACCAAGTGTTAGTTGAAGTTTCTTTCACCACAGTATTGTTGGTTACAGAGTTGAATAGATGGCCCTTTCCGTCTCTGTCGCTCATAGAGTTTCAAAGACTTCTAATTTAGTGAAACGAAGTTTTGGTTGAAATAGGGTTTCTCCACAGTGTTGTTTCACAGTGTTGAGTATATGGCACTTGTCCTGTGGGTCCCGCATAGCTTTTCAAACCGTTGTCACTCGATGAAACGGAGGTTGGTTGAAGGTATGTTTCACCACAGCAGTGTTCGACAGAGCGGAGTTTACGGCACTTTAAGTGTTCCTCCCTGTAAGGTGTTTCAATCACATCTAACGTAGTGAAAGCAGATGGTGGTCGGAAGATGGTTTCACCACATTGTTGTTTCACGGTATTGAGTACATGGTTCTATTCTTCTAGGCCAACATTTGCATTCAAACACAACTTAATGAAACCAGATGTTAGGTGAAGGATCATTTCCTCAGAGCGTTGTTTCACAGAGTTGCGTATATGGCACTTTCCGTGTAGGTCATGCGTTGCTTGTCAAACTGCTTTAGTTTTCTGAAACTACATACTCATGAAAGAATCTTCGTCCAGAGTGCTTTTTTTTCAAAGCGTCGAGTATACGGCACTTTCTGCATAAGCCGCGCCTAGGTTTGCAAACACTTCCAACTTAGTGACACGAGCTAGTTGAAAGATGGATTGTCCACGGTATTTTCTCACAGTATCCAGTATGTGTCACTTTCCTCATCATTACCCACATAGGTTTTCAAACCCTTCTGACTTCGTGATACCAGATGTTACTTGAAAGAGCCTTCCTTCCTGCAAAGTGCAGTTTCACCGAGTTGAATATATGGCACTGTCGGCAGATACCCCGCAAACTTTTTCACAGAGTTATGGCTTGAAACGAGATGTTCGTTGAAAGATCGTTTCACCACAGTGTTGTTTCCACCGAGTTCTGTACGTGGCACTTTCAGCAAAGGCTCCGCATAGTTTCACACCCTTCTCAGTGAACAAGATGTTAGTTGAAGGATGGTTTCCCCACAGTGGTGTTTCCCAAGTGGTGCATATGGCCTTATTCATGCAGGCCCCGCCTGCGGTTGCAAACCCTTCAGTCGTAGAGATACATGAGGTTAGATGACATAGGATTTGCCCACACACATATGTGAAGGGAGTCGAGTATATGGCACTTTCCCCATAAGCCGTGCATAGGTTTTCAAACACTTCAAACTTAGTGCCCCAAGATAATTGATAGATGGATTGTCCACTCTATTTTCTCACAGGGTCCCACAGTATATGTCACTTTCCACATCGTTCCCCACACAGGTTTTACAATGCTCCTCACGTAGTTTCATAAAGATGTTAGCTGAAAAATGCTTCCCTAAGAGTTCAGTTTGAGAGTGGAGTATAGGGCAATTCTGCATAGGTCCCGCAGAGCTTTTCAAACACTTCTAACTTAGGGAAATGAAATGTTAGTTGAAAGATCGTTTCCCCACAGGGTTGTTTCACAGAGTTCAGCATATGGCACTTACCGTGTGGGCTGTGCATAGGTTTCCAAAAGAGTTCACCCTGGGCGAAATCAGATATTAGTTGAAAGAATGGCACTTTCCCCATACGCCGCGCATAGGTTTTCAAACACTTCTAACCTAAATGAAAGAAGAATTGAGTTGAAAGACGGTTTCTCACAGTGTTGTTCCACAGTTGTCAGTATCTTGTACTTCCTGCCTTTTACCCGCATAGTTTTTCAAACGCTCCTTCCTAACTTGGTGCTACAGGATATTACTCTCAAGATGGTTTCCGCAAAGTGCAGGCTGACAGAGGTGAGTGAGTATATGGCACTTTCGGCATAGGCTCCCCATGGGTTTTCTAACGCTTCCAGTTTAGTTATACAAGATGTTGATTGAAAGATGGTTTCCCCACATGTTGTGTCACAGATTTGAGTATATGACCCTTTCCGCATAACCCCCAATAGTCTTCAATTCTCAATGATTGAAACCAGATGTTATTTGAAAGATCTTTTCACCACGTCGTTGTTTCACACAGTTGAGTGTATGGCCCTTAGTTTTTAGGCTTCTCATAGGTTTTCAAACCGTTCTAAGAGGAACGAGATGGTAGTGGAAAGGTGGTTTCCCCACAGTGTTATTTCACAACGTTGAAGGCATGGCATGATCCTCGTGCATAGGCCCCGCATCTGTTTTCAAACACTTGCAACTGATATTAAGAGACAGATTGTTTCCCGACCGTGCTGTTTCACAGAGTCGAGTAAGTGGCGCGTGCACTGTAGCCCCATTATGGTTTTCGAGCCCCATTATGCTTCATTAGAGTGAAGCAAGAGATTAGTTGGAAGATGGATTCCCCACAGAGTGGCTCTAAGGCAGTTTCCTCAAAAGCCCAGCATGGGTTTTCAAACACTTCGTTCGTGAAAGAGGATGTCGGTTGAAAGACCATTTTTCCACATTTTTTTACACAATAGAGTATAAGTCACTCTCGTCAAAATTCCCTGCAAATGGTGACAACACCTGGCAGGGAAGCAAGATGTTATGAAGGATGGTTTCACCACACTGTTGTGGCACAGAGTTGAGTAATCGTACATTCCCCATTGCTGCCTGCGTGGGTTTTCAAACCCTTCTAAATTAGTGAAATCAGACGGTCGTTGAAAGAGGTTCACACCAGAGTGTTGTTTCACAGAGTTGACTATATGGCAACTTGTCTCATAGTTAACCGATCATAAGTTTTCCATCACTTCCAAATTAGTGAAACCGAAAGTTTGTTGAAAGATGGTTCCGCACACTCTGCTTTCACAGATTTGAGTGTAAGGCACTTTCTGCATAGGCCGCAACCTGGTTTTCACACGTCTAGCTTCGAGAAACCACATGTTAGGTGAAAGGTTTCCCCACCGTCTTCTTCCATAGAGTTGAGTATAAAACTCTCAGATAAGCTGTTGTTTCACAGAGATGAGTGTACGGCACTTTCATTATAAGCTCCGCATAGGTTTTCAAACAATTTCATCTGATTGGAATAAGATTTTAGTGGCAAGCTGTTTCCCCGCAGTGTTTCTTCATACAGTTTTGTAGACGGCACTTTCGTTGTTGGCCCTGCGTGGGTCTTCAAGTACTTCTAACAGTGGAAGCAGATGATAGTTTCACCACACAGTTGTTTCACAAGGTTGAGTACATGGCACTTTTGGTGTCGACTCCACGTGGGTTTTCCAACACTTCTAATGTAGTGAAATAGGATTTTGGTTGAAAGACGGTTTCCGCACAGTGTTATTTGCCAGAGTGTATGGCACTTTATACATAGACCCCGCATAAAGTTTTCAAATAGCTATAACAGAACGTAACATGAAAACATAACATAACATAACATAACATAACATAACATAACATGACGTAACTGTAACAGAACGTAACTCAGACATAACATAATAACTCTAACATGGTGGTTGAAGGACGGTTTCTCCACAAAAGGGTGTCCCAACGTGCAGGGACTTGACAGAGTACATGGCACTTTCTGCATAAGCCCCCACGGAGTTCTTCAAACACTTCTAACCAGGTGAAACAGGATATCAGTTGAAAGAAGGTTTCTGCACAGTGTTCTTTTCACAGTGGCTGGTGTATGTAACCTTCCCCCTCGATCCCCACATAGGTCTTCAAACACTTCCAACTGAGCGAAACGAGCTGTTAGTTAAAAGATGATTTTTCCCCACTGTGTTCTTTCACACAGTTGACTCTAGTACACTTTGTAGGCCGTGCATATGTTTTCAAACAGTTCTCAGTGAGACGAGATGCCAGTTGAAAGATGGTTTCTTCCCAGTACTCTCTCACAACGTCACTTTCCCCATCGATCCCCGCATGGGGTTTCCAACACTTCTGACTTAGTGAAAGAGAACGTTGAAAGACGTTTTCCCCACAGTGTTCTTTCATAGAGTGGGAGGCCCTTTCAGTCTGGACCACACAGGAGCTTTCAGACACTTCCAATTTAGTTGAATCAAATGTCACTTGAAAGGTGGTTTCCCCAAAGCCCGGTTGGACAGAGCTGCGTATATATGACCCTTTCCACATCATTCCCTCCATAGGTTTTCAAACATGTTTCTATGGTAGCGACACAAGGTGTTAGTTGAAAGATGGTTTCGCCAAAGTGCAGCTTGACAGAGTTGAGTATATGGCACTTTCTGCATTCATCCCGGCGTAGTTTTGCAAATGCTTCTAACGTCCTAAATCAGGTGGTCACAAGACCTTTTACCCAGAGTGCTCTTTCACACAGTTGACTATATGGCACTTTGTAGGTTTTCAGACAGTTCACAGTGAAACCAGATGTTAGTCGCAAGATTGTTTCCCTACAGCGTCGTTTCACAGAATGGAGTACACGGCCCTTGCGCATAGGCCCTGCAGAAGTTTTCCAACCCTTTTAACTTGGCGACAGCAGATGTGAGTTGGAAGACCGTTTCTCCCCACAGTACGATTTGGCTGTGTCGAGTATACGTCACTTTTCTCATGGTTCCTAGGAGAGTGTTTGAAACACTTCTAACACGGTGAAACAAGATGTTAGTTGAAAGGTGGTTTCCCCAAAAGCTGCTTGACACACTTGAGCATAGGGCACTTTCCGCATAAGCCCCCATAGGTTTTCACATACTTCCAACAAGTGAACCCAGATGCCCTTTGGCTGTGGGGTGAAGCCTGTGGCTTCACCACAGTGAGTTTTACAGAGTTGAGCCTATAGCACTTCCCGCGTAGTACCGGCATAGGTTTGCAAACACTTCTAAGTGGAACAAGAAGAGGTTAATTGAAACGTGGAAACCCCACAGTGTTGTTTCAGAGTTGACTATGTGGCACTTTTGACGCCGGCCCTGCACGGGTGTTCAAATACTTCCAACC
>NW_026526725.1:0-43848 GCF_024362965.1 Panthera pardus
ATCCATCCATTCATCCATTTATGGATACTTGGGCTGCTTCCATATCTTGGTTATTGTAAACAATGCTGCTATAAACACACTGGTTCATGTGTGCATTAAAAAATTTAAGGTTTATTTATTTTTGAAAGAGAGAGATAGAGTGAGAGAGCAGGTGAGGGGGCAGAGAGAGAGGGAGACACAGAATCTGAAGCAGGCTCCAGGCTCTGAGCTGTCAGAACAGAGCCTGACGCGGGGCTTGAATTCACACACCATGAGATCATGACCTGGGGGGAAGTTGGGCGCTTCACTTACTGAGCTGCCCAGGAGCGCCAATGTGCATGCATCCTCTTGAATTTGTGTTCTTTTATTCCTTGGATAAATACCCAGTTGTGCTATGCTGGATCATGAGGTAATTGTATTTTTAACTTTTAGAGGAAACTCCACATAGTTTTACACGGTGGCCTCACCACTTTGCATTTCCAAGAACAGTTTCCTTTTCTCCACATCCTTGCCAACACTTATTGCTTCTTGTATTTTTGATTTTTGCCATTCTGACAGGTGTGAGGTAGTTTCTCATTGTGGTTTTGTTTTGCATTTCCTTGATGGTAAGTGATGATAAGCATTTTTCCTGTGTCTCTTACCATCTGTATGTCTTCTTTGGAGAAATGTCTGTTCATGTTTTCTTTCCAGTTTTTAATTTGATTAATTGTTGCTTGGGCCTTATGATATATCAGATATTAGCTCTTTATTAGATAGGTCATTTGCAAATATCTTCTCCCATTCCATAAGTTGCTTTTTACTCTTCACTTTTTACTTCACTGTGCAGAAGCTTTTTACTCGATAGAGTCCCAAGATTTATTTTTGCTTTAGTTTCTCTGGCCTCAGGGGACATATATTGAAAGAAGTTTTCATGGCTGATGTCAAAGAAGTTACTACCTGTGCTGTGTTCTAGGATTTTTATGGCTTTGGGTCTCACATTTAGGTCCTTAATCTATGTTTTGTTTCTTTAAGTGTATGGTGTAAGGAAGTGGTTTACATTCATTCTTTTGCATGATACTGTGCACTTTTCCAACACCCTTCTTCGAAGAGACTGTCTTTTCCCAATGGATATTCTTTCCTGCTTAGTTGAAGATTAATTGAATTTGTATGTGTGGATCTCTGTGCTTTCTATTCTGTTTTATTTTTAAAATTTATTCAATTAAATTGAAGTTAACGTACAGTGTTGTATTGGTTTCAGGAGTAGAACCCAGTGATTCATCACTTATATGTAACACCCAGTGCTCATCCTTACAAGTGCCTTCCTTAGTGACCATCACCCATTTAGCCCATCCGCCCACCCAACACCCCTGCAGCAGTCCTCAGTTTATTCTCTGTACTTAAGAGTCTCTTATGGTTTGCCTCCCTCTGTGTTTTTGTCTTATATTTTCCTTCCCTTCCCCTATGTTCACCTCTTGTGCTTCTCAAATTCCACGTATGAGTGATAGCCTATAATATTTTCTTTCTCTGACTGACTTATTTCGCTTAACACAGTATACTCTAATTCCATCCGTGGTGTTGCAAGGGGCACAATTTCATTATTCTCGATCGCCCAGTAGTATTCCATTGTGTATGTATACACTACATCTTCTTTACCCATTCACCAGTCAATGGACATTCAAGCTTTTTCTATACTTTGGCTATTGTTGATAGTGCTTCTATAAACATTGGGGTGCATGTTCCCCTTCGAATCACCACTCCTATATCCTTTGGATAAATACCTAGTAGTGCAATTGCTGGGTAGTAGGGTAGTTCTATTTTTTATTTTATGAGGAACCTCCATACTGTTCTACAGAATGGCTGCACCAGTTTGCATTCCCACCAACAGTGCAAGAGAGTTCCTCTTTCTCCACATCCATGCCAACATCTGTTGTCGCCTGAGTTGCTAATGTTAGCCATTCTGACAGGTGTGAAATGCTATCTCCTTTCGTTTTGATTTGCATTTTCCTGATGATGAGTGATGTTGTGCATTTTTTCATGTGTCGGTTGGCCATCTGGATGTCTTCTTCTCTGGAGACGTGTCTATTCATGTATTTTGCCCATTTCTTCACTATATTATTTGGTTTTGGGGTGTTGAGCTTCATAAGTTCTTTATGGATTTTGGATTTTTCAATGCACTTTTAAATTTCCTTTTTCCTTTTTTTCTCCTGACTGACATATTCATTGTTTAGTAACATGTTATTCCATATATTTGTGGTCTTTCCAGATTTTTTTCTTGGGCTGACTTCTAGTTTCATAGTGCTGTTGGCAGAAAAGGTGCATGGAATGACTTCAGTGTTTTGGGATTATTTTGTGACCTAACATGTGACGTGTGAGAATGTCCCATGTGCACTTATAGAGAATGTGTTTAGGATGGAACAATCTGAATATACCTGTTAAGTCCACCTGGACCAGGTGTGTCATTCGAAGCCATGTTTCCTTGTTTGTTTTCAGTTTAGATGACATGTAACTGGGGTGTTAAAGTCTCCTATTAGTATTGTATTATTATCCATTAGTTTCTTTGTCGGTTATCAGTATGTGATCTCTCTTGGAGAATGTTCCATGTGCACTCGAGTAGAAAGTATATTCCGTTCCTTTGGGATGAAGAGCTCTAAATATATCTGTCAAGTCCATCTGATCCAATGTAGCATTCAGGGCCCTTGTCTCCTTATTGACCCTGTGTCTAGATGATCTATCCATTGTTGTAAGTGGAGTGTTAAAGTCCCCTGCAATTACCACATTCTTATCAATAAGGTTGTTTATGATTGGTGATCAATTGCTTTATATATTTGGGGGCTCCGGTATTCGGCGCATAGACATTTATAATTGTTAGCTCTTCCTGATGGATAGAGCCTGCAGTTATTATATAATGCCCTTCTTCATCTGTTACAGCCTTTAATTTTAAGTCAAGTTTGATATAGATATGGCTACTCCAGCTTTCTTTTGGCTTCCAGTAGCATGATAGTTCTCCATCCCCTCACTTTCAATCTGAGGGTGTTCTCAGGTCTAAAACAAGTCTCTTGTAGACAGCAGATAGATGGGTCATGGTTTTTTTATCTTATCCATTCTGATACCCTATGTCTTTTGGTTGGAGTGTTTTCGTCTGTTTACATTCAGTGTTATTATAGAAAGATATGGGTTTAGAGTCATTGTGATGTCTGTAGGTTTCATGTTTGTAGTGATATCTTGGTACTTTGTGGTCCTTGCAACGTTTCACTTACAGAATCCCCCTTAGGATTCCTTGTAGGGTTGGTTTTAGTGGTGATGAATTCCTTCAGTTTTTGTTTGTTTGGAAAGACCCTTTATCTCTCCTTCCATCTGAATGATGGCTTGCTGCATAAAGGATTCTTGGATGCATATGTTTGCTGTTCATCACATTGAAGATTTCCTGCCATTCTTTTCTGGCGTGCCAAGTTTCAGTAGATAGATCTGTCACTAGACTTATCAGTCTCCCTTTATAGGTTAGAGCGTGTTTATTCCGTAGCTGCTTTCAGAATTTCTCTTTATCCTTGTATTTCTCCAGTTTCACTATGACTTGTGATGCAGAAGATCGATTCAAGTTACGTCTGAAGGGAGTTCTCTGTGCCTGTTGGATTTCAATGCCTTTTTCCTTCCCCAGATCAAGGAAGTTCTCAGCTATGATTTGTTCAAGTACATCTTCAGCCCCTTTCTCTCTCTCTCCCTCCTCTGGAATCCCTATTATACGGATATTGTTGCGTTTCATAGCATCACTTAGTTCTCTACTTCTCCACTCATACTCCTGGATTTTTTTATCTCTCTTTTTCTCAGCTTCCTCTTTTTCCATAATTTTATCTTCTAATTCACCTATTCTCTCCTCTGCCTCTTCAATCCAAGCTGTGGTCACCTCCATTTTATTTTGCACCTCATTTATGGCATTTTTCAGCTCCTCCTGAGTATTTCTTAGTCCCTTGATCTCTGTAACAATAGATTCTCTGCTCTCCTGTGTACTTTTTTCAAGCCCAGCAGTTAATTTTATGACTAATATTTTAAATTCATGTTCTGTTATATTGCTTAAGTCTTTTTTGGTCAATTCGTTAGCTGTTGCTACTTTCCGGAGTTTCTTTTGAGGATAATTCTTCCGTTTAGTCATTTTGGATAGTCCCTGGAGTGGTGCGGAACTGCAGCACTGTGCTGTCTGGAGTAACTTGTGTTGGTGGGCGAGGCTGCAGTCAGACCTGATATCTGCCCCCAGCCCACCACTGGGGCCACAGTCAGACTGGTGTGTCCCTTTCTTCCCCTCTCCCAGGGGCGGGACTCCACTGTGGAGTGATGTGGCCTCTGTCTGGGCTACTTGCACACTGCCAGTCTCGTGATGCTGCTTCTATGGGATCTGGCGTATTAGCCGGGGTGGATCCACAAAGTTCACAGCGGCAGGAGAGGCAGGCTTAGCTCGCTTTGCTGTCAGTGGTCCCCTGCAGTAGGGGCCCTGCAGCACCGGGAGGGAGGCGGCAGACCCATCTGAGGGATGAATCCATAAGAGCAGAGCATTGGGTGTTTGCCCGGGGGCAAGAAGTTCCATGAGGGCAACTGGTTCCCTTTGGAATTTTGGCTGGGGGATGTGCGAGGGAGATGGCGCTGGCCAGTACTTTTGTTCCCCGCCGAGCTGAGCTCTGTTTTCTGGGTGGATAGTCCCATTGTCTAGAAGTGTGAATTGCATCCAAGTTAGAAAAGCAGCAATGGATTAGGAATGACAAGTTGGTACCAAGATCTGCATTCAAATGGCCACGTGTCAAATTGATAAAGCTGATAGCTGTCTTCCATCCTCTTGTCCCACAAAGGAGGCAGTATACTCCCCTACCGCCAGGCTTAGCCTAATCACAACATTCTCCCTGGGCCCTTCCACACAGCCAAGTTTTGAAAATTGGCACACAATTCTGAAAACAAATTGAGAAGGGGACCAATGCAATACCTATCTCAACACCTCAAGGACACCATCAGACTCATGTGCTGAAAGGAGATAGTACTCTAAGACACTGGCTCTGAATACATTCCATGCAAATCCATTTTTTCCAAGAAAGGGCTAAGTTGTAGAAGTGGAGACACAGACAGCATGAGTTCTTCAACACACATGGGATTTGGAGATGTTGAGAATGAAAAACTCAGCACAGTCTCCTGTCAACCTGGTTGTTTCCAGAATATGAAATGTCTATGGCTTAGGCATGAGAGCCCTCTGAAGGAATATACCTGGGAGCCCAGGCAGAAGGAATCCTGCATAATTCCTTTAGAAGCCAGAGACTTCTGTTTTTATCCCTCCCAGTTTTTTCCATCAGTTTATGGAGGCAACGGTGAGCTGCAGCTATTGGGTTCTGCCAGATCTTGCTCAGGAGTCCAGAATAAGGACTTTGTTCTGTATTCCTGGAAAGGGGCCTTCTTGTGTTGACCACCTTCTGGACAATAATGCCCATGTGCAAATTACTTCTCAGAATGAAGGGCACTCATTCATCCAGGGTCAGAGAGGCAAGCTGGCTCTCCTTCATGTTCCATAGAACAGCAGGCTAACCAGCAAGCCCTCAAGGATGAAAGGATAGCTATCCTTTGGTATGGCAGATATTGGTTGCTCTCACTCATTACAGGACAAGAGTGGGAATTTGCGGCCACCTAGTGGGTTATGACTCCATGGCTCCAAGGGGGGGGGGGGAAGGGCAGAATTTTTGTCAGAAAAACAGCAAGGGGAAGGGAATGTGTGCAAGGAAGGCCAAAACTCGATTTTCCAATGGCAATTGGGATCAATCTGGAAAGGAGATAACTTAAATTCATTTGCCCTTGGACCAGAAGGAGACCAGTTCCCCTCGCAAATGTCCTACTTCAGCTTACACATAAACAAGCCTCCTGAGCACCTTCGAATGCCTTGGGCCCCAGGATGGCCACATACTTCTGAAACTCAAGTAAGCAATAAGGAGCCCTGTGTAAAATTCTCTCCCTCAGTCACAAGGACTAGATCAGACTCCCAGCTGGAAGGCAGAGTGTGTGAACTGAGTCCAAGTAAGAAAAACATCCATCGGTGAGGGATGACAACAAAGTGAGTCAAGGTTCTGCAATCAAATGGGCACGGGTCAAATCGAGGATGGCTATATCTATCCTACTGTCCTCTTGTCCCATCAGAAGTGGGATCCTATAAACTTTGGCGTAGCCTACCCAAGGGCATTCTCTGTGGGCACCTTGACACACCCTAGGTTTGGAGGTTGCCACATAATTGTGAAAGCCAATTGAAAAGGGCCCAATGCAATACATATCTCACCATCACAAGGAAACCACCAGACTTCCAAGCTGAAAGTCTGAAAGTTAAATTTCACATATGCATGAAAGTGTATACTTGTCTTTCTCAGATGGACTCGTTTTGCTTAGCATAATACATTCTAGTTAAAGCTAAATAGCTACAAATGGCTAGACTCCATGCATTTTGATGTCTAAGTGATATTCTTATCAAGATAAAAAGCTTTTGCACAGTGAAGGAAACAATCAAAAGAACTAAACCTGCCTATGGAATGGGAGAAGATATTTGAAAATGGCATATGATAAAGTGTTAGTATCCAAAATCTAGAAACAACATATCAAACTCAACACCCAAAAAACCAAACAGCCCACTTATGAACTGGGAAAAGACATGAATAGACACTTTTCCAAAGAAGACTTCTACACAGCCAACAGACACGTGGAAAGATGGTCAACATCACTCATCATTAGGGAATGCAAAGCAAAACCATGATGCCATACCACCTCACACCTGTTAGAATGGGTAACATTAACAACACATGAAACACCAGTTGTTGGTGAGGTTATGGAGAAAGGGGAGCACTCTTGCACTTCTGGCTGAAATGCAAACTAGTGCAGTGCCTATGTTATGATTTTTTTAAGGAAAATGTGAGAGAGCACTCCTTCTATGCTTACTAGTTCTCATTTCTGTGTACTATTTACGGCACTGTCATCACGTGAAGTTTATGCCCTGTGATGAGTAAGCAAATTGGAAAACAACATAAATGGATATTTAAGGATACGGACCAGGGTTTCCCTGTTAAAATGAAACAAACAAACAAACAAACCAACAAACCAACAGCTAACCAAACCAAATATCCAAATTCACATTGTGATTCCACTCTGTGAAAATAATGGTCATATGTAGAAAAATAGTACAGGCTGCGATTGTCTTTGAATACCAGGATTTTTATTTCCTTCACTACCCTGATTTTGTCTTTCCCAATAACACAGAAAGCTGGTGCCAAATGTAACCTGGTTTGGTTAAGCTGGTCCCTAATCAAAGAAAGGAAAGATGACACAATGCAGGTTTCCAAAGAGAATGATTTGATTTCCACAGGATTACAGAAGCCCTTAAAAAAATAAAGAGGCCTAGAAGATTTCTGCCAAAGTGCTATAAATTGGTGAGACAAATTGCCAGACATATACCTGGTCCACTCCAGTTTATTTCTTTGGTCTATGAATGAACACACAAGGGAAATTATAACACACCTTTTGTTCAATATAAAAATACACTTCCAAAAGCTCTAATGAATTACTTTTACAAAACCTATGTACCAAATTTTCCTTTTGGAAGAAGTTTCCTTTGAATTTCAGGTCTCTTAAATGCTCCTTTGCTGTTACCCACCATCCCTGCTAACCACATGGACCCCCATTTTCACTTCTGTATTCCTCATTAGAAGTGATCTCCACGTGGGCATAGATCATGTTTTGCCATGGTCACTAATAAAGATATAGTGCTGGGCACAGAGAAAGGATGGGTGGTGGTTCAAGGAATTCATACAGACGAACCTGTATTTGAGGTGGATCAAGAATGTCACAAGTACAGGCCCAGGATGGCATGCACAGAGTATTTCCCACTGATATTCCATTGTTAAGCCTCCTTTATCTTTAAAAGATTTTAATCCTAATTTTTCTTCAATGCCTGAAAAACTACTGCTAAGTATTTCTGAATGCAAGGTAGCAGGAGGAGGCTACATGAGGAGCAATCTCTGTGCTCTGTGCCTTGGAGGACCTTGTAGCTTCCTTTAAGGTAGCTATTAACCCACTGCAGGCATGGCAAGAGTGCCTTAAGTCAGTTGTATGTAATTCACCTAGTAAACAATTGGATAGGTCCTCACTTAATTTTTCCTTTTTTTACACTGTATCTTATTTTTTGTTTCTTTAATTCCAGTTCGTTAATATGCAGAGTTATATTACTTGCAGGTATACAATTCCATGTATCACCCTGTGCTCTTTATGACACGTACATCTCTCAATTCTCATCACCTATTTAACCAACCATGCTCCCATCCACCTCCCATCGGATACTATCTCATTGTACTCTCTTAAGAGTCTGTTTCCTGAGAGGGAAAGAAGATGGCGGTGTAGGAGGACGCTGGGCTCACCGCACGTCCTGCTGATCACTTCGATTCCACCTACACCTGCCTAAATAACCCAGAAAACCACCAGAAGACTAGCAGAATGGAGTCTCTGGAGCCAGGCGCAGACTAGAGGCCCCCTGAAGAGGGTAGGAAGGGCTGCGAGGCGGTGCGCGCTCCACGGACTGGTGGGAGGGAGCCGGGGCGGAGGGGCAGCCTGCCGGCCAAGCAGAGCCCCCGAGTCTGGCTGGCAAAAGCGGAGGGGCCGGACGAAGTGTGTTCCGACAGCAAGCATGACTTAGCATCTGGGAGGTCATAAGTTAACAGCTCTGCTCAGAAATTGGGAAGGCTGGAGGACAAAGGGAGGGAGAGTTGCTGAGCCCCGCGACAACAGAGCTCAGTTTGACGGGGAACAAAGGCGCTCGCCAGCGCCATCTCCCCCGCCCATCCCCCAGCCAAAATCCCAAAGGGAACCATTTCCTGCCAGGGAACTTGCTCCCTCAGCGCAAACACCCAACGCTGTGCTTCTGCAGAGCCAAACCTCCAGCAGCAGATCTGACTCCCTCCCGCTGCCACAGGGCCCCTCCTGAAGTGGATCACCTAAGGAGAAGCAAGCTAAGCCTG
This sequence comes from Panthera pardus, assembly GCF_024362965.1. Classification (NCBI taxonomy): domain Eukaryota; kingdom Metazoa; phylum Chordata; class Mammalia; order Carnivora; family Felidae; genus Panthera; species Panthera pardus. The sequence continues at coordinate 8,973 of NW_026526725.1, forward strand.
CCCCTCCTGCCCCCGTGCACCTTGCCTACCCACCCCAGCTCATACGCCAGATCCCCAGCACCACAAGCCTGGCAGTGTGCAAGTACCCCAGACGGGCCACGCCACCCCACAGTGAATCCTGCACCTAGGAGAGGGGAAGAGAAGGCACACACCAGTCTGACTGGGGCCCCAGTGGTGGGCTGGGGGCAGACATCAGGTCTGACTGCGGCCCCGCCCACCAACTCCAGTTATACACCACAGCACAGGGGAAGTGCCCTGCAGGTCCGCACCACTCCAGGGACTATCCAAAATGACCAAACGGAAGAATGCCCCTCAGAAGAATCTCCAGGAAATAACAGCTAATGAACTGATCAAAAAGGATTTAAATAATATAACGGACAGTGAATTTAGAATAATAGTCATAAAATTAATCGCTGGGCTTGAAAACAGTATAGAGGACAGCAGAGAATCTCTTGCTACAGAGATCAAGGGACTAAAGAACAGTCAGGAGGAGCTGAAAAACACTTTAAACGAAATGCAAACCAAAATGGAAACCACGACGGCTCGGCTTGAAGAGGCAGAGGAGAGAATAGGTGAACTAGAAGATAAAGTTATGGAAAAAGAGGAAGCTGAGAAAAAGAGAGATAAAAAAATGCAGGAGTATGAGGTATGAGGGGAAAATTAGAGAACTAAGTGAGACACTAAAAAGAAATAATATACGCATAATTGGTATCCCAGAGGAGGAAGAGAGAGGGAAAGGTGCTGAAGGGGTACTTGAAGAAATTATAGCTGAGAACTTCCCTGAACTGGGGAAGGAAAAAGGCATTGAAATCCAAGAAGCACACAGAACTCCCTTCAGACGTAACTTGAATCGATCTTCTGCACGACATATCATAGTGAAACTGGCAAAATACAAGGATAAAGAGAAAATTCTGAAAGCAGCAAGGGATAAACGTGCCCTCACATATAAAGGGAGACCTATAAGACTCGTGACTGATCTCTCTTTTGAAACTTGGCAGGCCAGAAAGAATTGGCACGAGATCTTCAGTGTGCTGAACAGAAAAAATATGCAGCCGAAAATCCTTTATCCAGCAAGTCTGTCATTTAGACTAGAAGGAGAGATCAAGGTCTTCCCAAACAAAAACTGAAGGAATTTGTCACCACTAAACCAGCCCTACAAGAAATCCTAAGGGGGATCCTGTGAGACAAAGTACCAGAGACATCACTACAAGCATAAAACATACAGACATCACAGTGACTCTAAACCCATATCTTTCTATAATAACACTGAATGTAAATGGATTACATGCGCCAACCAAAAGACATAGGGTATCAGAATGGATAAAAAACAAGACCCATCTATTTGCTGTCTACAAGAGACTCATTTTAGATGCGAGGACACCTTTAGATTGAGAGTGAGGCGATGGAGAACTATCTATCATGCTACTGGAAGCCAAAAGAAAGCTGGAGTAGCCATACTTATATCAGACCAACTAGACTTTAAATGAAAGGCTGTAACAAGAGATGAAGAAGGGCATTATATACTAATTACAGGGTCTATCCATCAGGAAGAGCTAACAACTATAAATGTCTATGCGCTGAATACCGGAGCCCCCAAATATATAAAACAATTACTCATAAACATAAGCAACCTTATTGATAAGAATGTGGTAATTGCAGGGGACTTTAACACCCCACTTACAGAAAAGGATAGATCATCTAGACACACGGTCAATAAAGGAACAAGGGCCCTGAATGCTACATTGGATCAGATGGACTTGACAGATATATTTAGAACTCTGCATCCCAAAGCAACAGAATATACTTTCTACTCGAGTGCACATGGAACATTCTCCAAGATAGATCATATACTGGGTCACAAAACAGCCCTTCATCAGTTCACAAGAATTGAAATTATACCATGCAAACTTTCAGACCGCAATGCTATGAAGCTTGAAATCAACCACAGGAAAAAGTCTGGAAAACCTCCAAAAGCATGGAGGTTAAAGATCACCCTACTAAAGAATGAGTGGGTCAACCGGGCAATTAGAGAAGAAATTTAAAAATAGATGTGGAAACAAATGAAAATGAAAATACAACCATCCAAATGCTTTGGGATTCAGCGAAGGCAGTCCTGAGAGGAAAATACATCGCAATCCAGGCCTATCTCAAGAAACAAGAAAAATCCCAAATACAGAATCTAACAGCACACCTAAAGGAAATAGAAGCAGAACAGCAAAGGCAGCCTAAACCCAGCAGAAGAGAAATAAGAACGATCATAGCACAAATAAACAATATAGAATCTAAATAAACGGTAGAGCAGATCAACGAAACCAAGAGTTGGTTTTTTTGAAAAAATAAACAAAATCGAAAAAACTCTAGCCAGGCTTCTCAAAAAGAAAAGGGAGATGACCCAAATAGATAAAATCATGAATGAAAATGGAATGATTACAACCAATCCCTCAGAGATACAAGCAATTATCGGGGAATACTATGAAAAATTGTATGCCAACGAACTGGACAACCTGGAAGAAATGGACAAATTCCTAAACACCCACACTCTTCCAACACTCAATCAGGAGGAAATAGAAAGCTTGAACAGACCCATCACCGGCGAAGAAATTGAATCGGTTATCAAAAATCTCCCAACAAATAAGAGTCCAGGACCAGATGGCTTCCCAGGGGAGTTCTACCAGACGTTTAAAGCAGAGATAATATCTATACTTTTCAAGCTATTCCAAGAAATAGAAAGGGAAGGAAAACTTCCAGACTCATTCCATGAAGCCAGTATTACTTTGATTCCTAAACCAGACAGAGACGCAGTAAAAAAAGAGAACTACAGGCCAATATTCCTGAGGAATATAGATGCAAAAATTCTCAATAAGATACTAGCAAATAGAATTCAACAGCATATAAAAAGAATTATTCACCATGATCAACTGGGATTCATTCCTGGGATGCAGGGCTGGTTCAACATTCGCAAATCAATCAACGTGATACATCACATCAATAAAAGAAAAGATAAGAACCATATGATCCTGTCAATCGATGCAGAAAAGGCCTTTGACAAAATCCAGCACCCTTTCTTTTCTTTTTTTTTTTTTCAACGTTTATTTATTTTTGAGACAGAGACAGAGCATGAACAAGGGAGGGTCAGAGAGAGAGCAGGAGGCACGGAATCTGAAACAGGCTCCAGGCTCTGAGCTGTTAGCACAGAGCCCGACGCGGGGCTTGAACTCACGAACCGCGAGATCGTGACCTGAGCCGAAGTCGGCCGCTTAACCGACTGAGCCACCCAGGCGCCTCCCAGCACCTTTTCTTAATAAAAACCCTTGAGAAAGTCGGGATAGAAGGAACATACTTGAAGATCATAAAAGCCATTTATGAAAAGCCCACAGCTAACATCATCCTCAATGGGGAAAAACTGAGAGCTTTTTCCCTGAGATCAGGAACACGACAGGGATGCCCACTCTCACCAGTGTTGTTTAACATAGTGTTGGAAGTTCTAGCATCAGCAATCAGACAACAAAAGGAAATCAAAGGTATCAAAATTGGCAAAGATGAAGTCAAGCTTTCGCTTGTTTCAGATGACATATTATACATGGAAAATCCAATAGACTCCACCAAAAGTCTGCTAGAACTGATACATGAATTCAGCAAAGTTGCAGGATACAAAATCAATGTACAAAAATCAGTTGCATCCTTATACACTAACATTGAAGCAACAGAAAGACAAATAAAGAAACTGATCCCATTCACAATTGCACCAAGAAGCATAAAATACCTACAAATAAATCTACGCAAAGATGTAAAAGATCTGTATGCTGAAAACTATAGAAAGCTTATGAAGGTAATTGAAGAAGATATAAAGAAATGGAAAGACATTCCCTGCTCATGGATTGGAAGAATCAATATTGTCAAAATGTCAATATTACCCAAAGCTATGTACACATTCAAAGCAATCCCAATCAAAATTGCACCAGCATTCTTCTCGAAACTAGAACAGGCAATCCTAAAATTCATATGGGACCACAAAAGGCCCCGAATAGCCAAAGTCATTTTGAAGAAGAAGACCAAAGCAGGAGACATCACAATCCCAGACTTTCGCCTCTACTACAAAGCTGTAATCATCCAGACCGCATGGTGTTGGCACAAAAAGAGACACATAGACCAATGGAATAGAATAGAAACCCCAGAACTAGACCCACAAACGTATGGCCAACTAATCTTTGACAAAGCAGGAAAGAACATCCAGTGGATAAAAGACAGTCTCTTTTACAAATGGTGCTGGGAGAACTTGACAGCAACAGGCAGAAGGTTGAAAATAGGCCATTTTCTCACACCATTCACAAAAATAAACTCAAAGTGGATAAAGGACCTGAATGTGAGACAGGAAACCATCCAAACCCTAGAGGAGAAAGCAGGAAAAGACCTCTCTGACCTCAGCCGTAGCAATCTCTTACTCGACACATCCCCAAAGGCAAGGGAATTAAAAGCAAAAGTGAATCACTGGCACCTTATGAAGATAAAAAGCTTCTGCACAGCAAAGGAAACAACCAACAAAACTAAAAGGCAACCAACGGAACGGGAAAAGATCTTCGCAAATGCCATTTCGGACAAAGGGCTAGTATCCAAAATCTATAAAGAGCTCACCAAACTCCACCCCCGAAAAACAAATAACCCAGTGAAGATTTGGGCAGAAAACATGAATAGACACTTCTCTAAAGAAGACATCCAGATGGCCAACAGGCACACGAAAAGATGCTCACCGTCGCTCCTTATCAGGAAAATACAAATCCAAACCACACTCAGATATCACCTCACGCCAGTCAGAGTGGCCAAAATGAACAAATCAGGAGACGGTAGATGCTGGAGAAGATGTGGAGAAACGGAAACCCTCTTGCACTGTTGGGGGGAATGCAAATTGGTGCAGCTGCTCTGGAAAGCAGTGTGGAGGTTCCTCAGAAAATTAAAAATAGACCTACCCTATGACCCAGCAATAGCACTGCTAGGAATTTACCCAAGGGATACAGGAGTACTGATGCATAGGGGCACTTGTACCCCAATGTTTATAGCAGCACTCTCAACAATAGCCAAATTATGGAAAGAGCCGAAATGTCCATCAACTGATGAATGGATCAAGAAAGGGTGGTTTATATACACAATGGAGTACTACATGGCAATGAGAAAGAACGAAATATGTCTCTTTGTAGCAACATGGATGGGACTGGAGGGTGTGATGCTAAGTGAAATAAGCCATAAAGAGAAAGACAGATACCATATATTTTCACTCTTATGCGGATCCTGAGAAACTTAACAGAAACCCATGGGGGAGGGGAAGGAAAAAACAAAAGAGGTTAGAGTGGGAAGGAGCCAAAGCATAAGAGACTGTTAAAAACTGAGAAAAAAACTGAGGGTTGATGGGGGGTGGGAGGGAGGGTAGGGTGGGCGATGGGTATTGAGGAGGGCACCTTTTGGGATGAGCACTGGGTGTTGTAGGAAACCAATTTGACAATATTTCATATATTGAAAAAATTTAAAAAGATAATGTTAAATTAAAAAAAAATAAATGAACTTAAAAAAAAAGAGTCTGCTTCCTGATTGTCTATACTCTCTCTCTCTCTCTCTCTCTTATTTTTTCCCTTTGCTTGTTTGTTTCTTAAACCCATGTATGAGTAGAATTATATGGTATTTGTCTTTTTTTGACTGGTATATTTCACTTAGAATCATACTCTCTAGCTCCATCCAGGTCCTTGCAAAAGGAAAGATTGCATTCCTTCTTATGGCTGAATAGTATTCCATCATATGTATGTCACATCCTCTTTATCCATCCATTCATCCATTTATGGATACTTGGGCTGCTTCCATATCTTGGTTATTGTAAACAATGCTGCTATAAACACACTGGTTCATGTGTGCATTAAAAAATTTAAGGTTTATTTATTTTTGAAAGAGAGAGATAGAGTGAGAGAGCAGGTGAGGGGCAGAGAGAGAGGGAGACACAGAATCTGAAGCAGGCTCCAGGCTCTGAGCTGTCAGAACAGAGCCTGACGCGGGGCTTGAATTCACACACCATGAGATCATGACCTGGGGGGAAGTTGGGCGCTTCACTTACTGAGCTGCCCAGGAGCGCCAATGTGCATGCATCCTCTTGAATTTGTGTTCTTTTATTCCTTGGATAAATACCCAGTTGTGCTATGCTGGATCATGAGGTAATTGTATTTTTAACTTTTAGAGGAAACTCCACATAGTTTTACACGGTGGCCTCACCACTTTGCATTTCCAAGAACAGTTTCCTTTTCTCCACATCCTTGCCAACACTTATTGCTTCTTGTATTTTTGATTTTTGCCATTCTGACAGGTGTGAGGTAGTTTCTCATTGTGGTTTTGTTTTGCATTTCCTTGATGGTAAGTGATGATAAGCATTTTTCCTGTGTCTCTTACCATCTGTATGTCTTCTTTGGAGAAATGTCTGTTCATGTTTTCTTTCCAGTTTTTAATTTGATTAATTGTTGCTTGGGCCTTATGATATATCAGATATTAGCTCTTTATTAGATAGGTCATTTGCAAATATCTTCTCCCATTCCATAAGTTGCTTTTTACTCTTCACTTTTTACTTCACTGTGCAGAAGCTTTTTACTCGATAGAGTCCCAAGATTTATTTTTGCTTTAGTTTCTCTGGCCTCAGGGGACATATATTGAAAGAAGTTTTCATGGCTGATGTCAAAGAAGTTACTACCTGTGCTGTGTTCTAGGATTTTTATGGCTTTGGGTCTCACATTTAGGTCCTTAATCTATGTTTTGTTTCTTTAAGTGTATGGTGTAAGGAAGTGGTTTACATTCATTCTTTTGCATGATACTGTGCACTTTTCCCAACACCCTTCTTCGAAGAGACTGTCTTTTCCCAATGGATATTCTTTCCTGCTTAGTTGAAGATTAATTGAATTTGTATGTGTGGATCTCTGTGCTTTCTATTCTGTTTTATTTTTAAAATTTATTCAATTAAATTGAAGTTAACGTACAGTGTTGTATTGGTTTCAGGAGTAGAACCCAGTGATTCATCACTTATATGTAACACCCAGTGCTCATCCTTACAAGTGCCTTCCTTAGTGACCATCACCCATTTAGCCCATCCGCCCACCCAACACCCCTGCAGCAGTCCTCAGTTTATTCTCTGTACTTAAGAGTCTCTTATGGTTTGCCTCCCTCTGTGTTTTTGTCTTATATTTTCCTTCCCTTCCCCTATGTTCACCTCTTGTGCTTCTCAAATTCCACGTATGAGTGATAGCCTATAATATTTTCTTTCTCTGACTGACTTATTTCGCTTAACACAGTATACTCTAATTCCATCCGTGGTGTTGCAAGGGGCACAATTTCATTATTCTTGATCGCCCAGTAGTATTCCATTGTGTATGTATACACTACATCTTCTTTACCCATTCACCAGTCAATGGACATTCAAGCTTTTTCTATACTTTGGCTATTGTTGATAGTGCTTCTATAAACATTGGGGTGCATGTTCCCCTTCGAATCACCACTCCTATATCCTTTGGATAAATACCTAGTAGTGCAATTGCTGGGTAGTAGGGTAGTTCTATTTTTTATTTTATGAGGAACCTCCATACTGTTCTACAGAATGGCTGCACCAGTTTGCATTCCCACCAACAGTGCAAGAGAGTTCCTCTTTCTCCACATCCATGCCAACATCTGTTGTCGCCTGAGTTGCTAATGTTAGCCATTCTGACAGGTGTGAAATGCTATCTCCTTTCGTTTTGATTTGCATTTTCCTGATGATGAGTGATGTTGTGCATTTTTTCATGTGTCGGTTGGCCATCTGGATGTCTTCTCTGGAGACGTGTCTATTCATGTATTTTGCCCATTTCTTCACTATATTATTTGGTTTTGGGGTGTTGAGCTTCATAAGTTCTTTATGGATTTTGGATTTTTCAATGCACTTTTAAATTTCCTTTTTCCTTTTTTTCTCCTGACTGACATATTCATTGTTTAGTAACATGTTATTCCATATATTTGTGGTCTTTCCAGATTTTTTTCTTGGGCTGACTTCTAGTTTCATAGTGCTGTTGGCAGAAAAGGTGCATGGAATGACTTCAGTGTTTTGGGATTATTTTGTGACCTAACATGTGACGTGTTCTGAGAATGTCCCATGTGCACTTATAGAGAATGTGTTTAGGATGGAACAATCTGAATATACCTGTTAAGTCCACCTGGACCAGTGTGTCATTCGAAGCCATGTTTCCTTGTTTGTTTTCAGTTTAGATGACATGTAACTGGGGTGTTAAAGTCTCCTATTAGTATTGTATTATTATCCATTAGTTTCTTTGTCGGTTATCAGTATGTGATCTCTCTTGGAGAATGTTCCATGTGCACTCGAGTAGAAAGTATATTCCGTTCCTTTGGGATGAAGAGCTCTAAATATATCTGTCAAGTCCATCTGATCCAATGTAGCATTCAGGGCCCTTGTCTCCTTATTGACCCTGTGTCTAGATGATCTATCCATTGTTGTAAGTGGAGTGTTAAAGTCCCCTGCAATTACCACATTCTTATCAATAAGGTTGTTTATGATTGTGATCAATTGCTTTATATATTTGGGGGCTCCGGTATTCGGCGCATAGACATTTATAATTGTTAGCTCTTCCTGATGGATAGAGCCTGCAGTTATTATATAATGCCCTTCTTCATCTGTTACAGCCTTTAATTTTAAGTCAAGTTTGATATAGATATGGCTACTCCAGCTTTCTTTTGGCTTCCAGTAGCATGATAGTTCTCCATCCCCTCACTTTCAATCTGAGGGTGTTCTCAGGTCTAAAACAAGTCTCTTGTAGACAGCAGATAGATGGGTCATGGTTTTTTTATCTTATCCATTCTGATACCCTATGTCTTTTGGTTGGAGTGTTTCGTCTGTTTACATTCAGTGTTATTATAGAAAGATATGGGTTTAGAGTCATTGTGATGTCTGTAGGTTTCATGTTTGTAGTGATATCTCTGGTACTTTGTGGTCCTTGCAACGTTTCACTTACAGAATCCCCCTTAGGATTCCTTGTAGGGTTGGTTTTAGTGGTGATGAATTCCTTCAGTTTTTGTTTGTTTGGAAAGACCTTTATCTCTCCTTCCATCTGAATGATGGCTTGCTGCATAAAGGATTCTTGGATGCATATGTTTGCTGTTCATCACATTGAAGATTTCCTGCCATTCTTTTCTGGCGTGCCAAGTTTCAGTAGATAGATCTGTCACTAGACTTATCAGTCTCCCTTTATAGGTTAGAGCGTGTTTATCTGTAGCTGCTTTCAGAATTTTCTCTTTATCCTTGTATTTCTCCAGTTTCACTATGACTTGTGATGCAGAAGATCGATTCAAGTTACGTCTGAAGGGAGTTCTCTGTGCCTGTTGGATTTCAATGCCTTTTTCCTTCCCCAGATCAAGGAAGTTCTCAGCTATGATTTGTTCAAGTACATCTTCAGCCCCTTTCTCTCTCTCTCCCTCCTCTGGAATCCCTATTTTACGGATATTGTTGCGTTTCATAGCATCACTTAGTTCTCTACTTCTCCACTCATACTCCTGGATTTTTTTATCTCTCTTTTTCTCAGCTTCCTCTTTTTCCATAATTTTATCTTCTAATTCACCTATTCTCTCCTCTGCCTCTTCAATCCAAGCTGTGGTCACCTCCATTTTATTTTGCACCTCATTTATGGCATTTTTCAGCTCCTCCTGAGTATTTCTTAGTCCCTTGATCTCTGTAACAATAGATTCTCTGCTCTCCTGTGTACTTTTTTCAAGCCCAGCAGTTAATTTTATGACTAATATTTTAAATTCATGTTCTGTTATATTGCTTAAGTCTTTTTTGGTCAATTCGTTAGCTGTTGCTACTTTCCGGAGTTTCTTTTGAGGATAATTCTTCCGTTTAGTCATTTTGGATAGTCCCTGGAGTGGTGCGGAACTGCAGCACTGTGCTGTCTGGAGTAACTTGTGTTGGTGGGCGAGGCTGCAGTCAGACCTGATATCTGCCCCCAGCCCACCACTGGGGCCACAGTCAGACTGGTGTGTCCCTTTCTTCCCCTCTCCCAGGGGCGGGACTCACTGTGGAGTGATGTGGCCTCTGTCTGGGCTACTTGCACACTGCCAGTCTCGTGATGCTGCTTCTATGGGATCTGGCGTATTAGCCGGGGTGGATCCACAAAGTTCACAGCGGCAGGAGAGGCAGGCTTAGCTCGCTTTGCTGTCAGTGGTCCCCTGCAGTAGGGGCCCTGCAGCACCGGGAGGGAGGCGGGCAGACCCATCTGAGGGATGAATCCATAAGAGCAGAGCATTGGGTGTTTGCCCGGGGCAAGAAGTTCCATGAGGGCAACTGGTTCCCTTTGGAATTTTGGCTGGGGGATGTGCGAGGGAGATGGCGCTGGCCAGTACTTTTGTTCCCCGCCGAGCTGAGCTCTGTTTTCTGGGTGGATAGTCCCATTGTCTAGAAGTGTGAATTGCATCCAAGTTAGAAAAGCAGCAATGGATTAGGAATGACAAGTTGGTACCAAGATCTGCATTCAAATGGCCACGTGTCAAATTGATAAAGCTGATAGCTGTCTTCCATCCTCTTGTCCCACAAAGGAGGCAGTATACTCCCCTACCGCCAGGCTTAGCCTAATCACAACATTCTCCCTGGGCCCTTCCACACAGCCAAGTTTTGAAAATTGGCACACAATTCTGAAAACAAATTGAGAAGGGACCAATGCAATACCTATCTCAACACCTCAAGGACACCATCAGACTCATGTGCTGAAAGGAGATAGTACTCTAAGACACTGGCTCTGAATACATTCCATGCAAATCCATTTTTTCCAAGAAAGGGCTAAGTTGTAGAAGTGGAGACACAGACAGCATGAGTTCTTCAACACACATGGGATTTGGAGAATGTTGAGAATGAAAAACTCAGCACAGTCTCCTGTCAACCTGGTTGTTTCCAGAATATGAAATGTCTATGGGCTTAGGCAATGAGAGCCCTCTGAAGGAATATACCTGGGAGCCCAGGCAGAAGGAATCCTGCATAATTCCTTTAGAAGCCAGAGACTTCTGTTTTTATCCCTCCCAGTTTTTCCATCAGTTTATGGAGGCAACGGTGAGCTGCAGCTATTGGGTTCTGCCAGATCTTGCTCAGGAGTCCAGAATAAGGACTTTGTTCTGTATTCCTGGAAAGGGGCCTTCTTGTGTTGACCACCTTCTGGACAATAATGCCCATGTGCAAATTACTTCTCAGAATGAAGGGCACTCATTCATCCAGGTCAGAGAGGCAAGCTGGCTCTCCTTCATGTTCCATAGAACAGCAGGCTAACCAGCAAGCCCTCAAGGATGAAAGGATAGCTATCCTTTGGTATGGCAGATATTGGTTGCTCTCACTCATTACAGGACAAGAGTGGGAATTTGCGGCCACCTAGTGGGTTATGACTCCATGGCTCCAAGGGGGGGGGGGGGGGGGGGGGAAGGGCAGAATTTTTGTCAGAAAAACAGCAAGGGGAAGGGAATGTGTGCAAGGAAGGCCAAAACTCGATTTTCCAATGGCAATTGGGATCAATCTGGAAAGGAGATAACTTAAATTCATTTGCCCTTGGACCAGAAGGAGACCAGTTCCCTCGCAAATGTCTACTTCAGCTTACACATAAACAAGCCTCCTGAGCACCTTCGAATGCCTTGGGCCCCAGGATGGCCACATACTTCTGAAACTCAAGTAAGCAATAAGGAGCCCTGTGTAAAATTCTCTCCCTCAGTCACAAGGACTAGATCAGACTCCCAGCTGGAAGGCAGAGTGTGTGAACTGAGTCCAAGTAAGAAAAACATCCATCGGTGAGGGATGACAACAAAGTGAGTCAAGGTTCTGCAATCAAATGGGCACGGGTCAAATCGAGGATGGCTATATCTATCCTACTGTCCTCTTGTCCCATCAGGAAGTGGGATCCTATAAACTTTGGCGTAGCCTACCCAAGGGCATTCTCTGTGGGCACCTTGACACACCCTAGGTTTGGAGGTTGCCACATAATTGTGAAAGCCAATTGAAAAGGGCCCAATGCAGTACATATCTCACCATCACAAGGAAACCACCAGACTTCCAAGCTGAAAGTCTGAAAGTTAAATTTCACATATGCATGAAAGTGTATACTTGTCTTTCTCAGATGGACTCGTTTTGCTTAGCATAATACATTCTAGTTAAAGCTAAATAGCTACAAATGGCTAGACTCCATGCATTTTGATGTCTAAGTGATATTCTTATCAAGATAAAAAGCTTTTGCACAGTGAAGGAAACAATCAAAAGAACTAAACCTGCCTATGGAATGGGAGAAGATATTTGAAAATGGCATATGATAAAGTGTTAGTATCCAAAATCTAGAAACAACATATCAAACTCAACACCCAAAAAACCAAACAGCCCACTTATGAACTGGGAAAAGACATGAATAGACACTTTTCCAAAGAAGACTTCTACACAGCCAACAGACACGTGGAAAGATGGTCAACATCACTCATCATTAGGGAATGCAAAGCAAAACCATGATGCCATACCACCTCACACCTGTTAGAATGGGTAACATTAACAACACATGAAACACCAGTTGTTGGTGAGGTTATGGAGAAAGGGGAGCACTCTTGCACTTCTGGCTGAAATGCAAACTAGTGCAGTGCCTATGTTATGATTTTTTTAAGGAAAATGTGAGAGAGCACTCCTTCTATGCTTACTAGTTCTCATTTCTGTGTACTATTTACGGCACTGTCATCACGTGAAGTTTATGCCCTGTGATGAGTAAGCAAATTGGAAAACAACATAAATGGATATTTAAGGATACGGACCAGGGTTTCCCTGTTAAAATGAAACAAACAAACAAACAAACCAACAAACCAACAGCTAACCAAACCAAATATCCAAATTCACATTGTGATTCCACTCTGTGAAAATAATGGTCATATGTAGAAAAATAGTACAGGCTGCGATTGTCTTTGAATACCAGGATTTTTATTTCCTTCACTACCCTGATTTTGTCTTTCCCAATAACACAGAAAGCTGGTGCCAAATGTAACCTGGTTTGGTTAAGCTGGTCCCTAATCAAAGAAAGGAAAGATGACACAATGCAGGTTTCCAAAGAGAATGATTTGATTTCCACAGGATTACAGAAGCCCTTAAAAAAATAAAGAGGCCTAGAAGATTTCTGCCAAAGTGCTATAAATTGGTGAGACAAATTGCCAGACATATACCTGGTCCACTCCAGTTTATTTCTTTGGTCTATGAATGAACACACAAGGGAAATTATAACACACCTTTTGTTCAATATAAAAATACACTTCCAAAAGCTCTAATGAATTACTTTTACAAAACCTATGTACCAAATTTTCCTTTTGGAAGAAGTTTCCTTTGAATTTCAGGTCTCTTAAATGCTCCTTTGCTGTTACCCACCATCCCTGCTAACCACATGGACCCCCATTTTCACTTCTGTATTCCTCATTAGAAGTGATCTCCACGTGGGCATAGATCATGTTTTGCCATGGTCACTAATAAAGATATAGTGCTGGGCACAGAGAAAGGATGGGTGGTGGTTCAAGGAATTCATACAGACGAACCTGTATTTGAGGTGGATCAAGAATGTCACAAGTACAGGCCCAGGATGGCATGCACAGAGTATTTCCCACTGATATTCCATTGTTAAGCCTCCTTTATCTTTAAAAGATTTTAATCCTAATTTTTCTTCAATGCCTGAAAAACTACTGCTAAGTATTTCTGAATGCAAGGTAGCAGGAGGAGGCTACATGAGGAGCAATCTCTGTGCTCTGTGCCTTGGAGGACCTTGTAGCTTCCTTTAAGGTAGCTATTAACCCACTGCAGGCATGGCAAGAGTGCCTTAAGTCAGTTGTATGTAATTCACCTAGTAAACAATTGGATAGGTCCTCACTTAATTTTTCCTTTTTTTACACTGTATCTTATTTTTTGTTTCTTTAATTCCAGTTCGTTAATATGCAGAGTTATATTACTTGCAGGTATACAATTCCATGTATCACCCTGTGCTCTTTATGACACGTACATCTCTCAATTCTCATCACCTATTTAACCAACCATGCTCCCATCCACCTCCCATCGGATACTATCTCATTGTACTCTCTTAAGAGTCTGTTTCCTGAGAGGGAAAGAAGATGGCGGTGTAGGAGGACGCTGGGCTCACCGCACGTCCTGCTGATCACTTCGATTCCACCTACACCTGCCTAAATAACCCAGAAAACCACCAGAAGACTAGCAGAATGGAGTCTCTGGAGCCAGGCGCAGACTAGAGGCCCCCTGAAGAGGGTAGGAAGGGCTGCGAGGCGGTGCGCGCTCCACGGACTGGTGGGAGGGAGCCGGGGCGGAGGGGCAGCCTGCCGGCCAAGCAGAGCCCCCGAGTCTGGCTGGCAAAAGCGGAGGGGCCGGACGAAGTGTGTTCCGACAGCAAGCATGACTTAGCATCTGGGAGGTCATAAGTTAACAGCTCTGCTCAGAAATTGGGAAGGCTGGAGGACAAAGGGAGGGAGAGTTGCTGAGCCCCGCGACAACAGAGCTCAGTTTGACGGGGAACAAAGGCGCTCGCCAGCGCCATCTCCCCCGCCCATCCCCCAGCCAAAATCCCAAAGGGAACCATTTCCTGCCAGGGAACTTGCTCCCTCAGCGCAAACACCCAACGCTGTGCTTCTGCAGAGCCAAACCTCCAGCAGCAGATCTGACTCCCTCCCGCTGCCACAGGGCCCCTCCTGAAGTGGATCACCTAAGGAGAAGCAAGCTAAGCCTGCCCCTCCTGCCCCCGTGCACCTTGCCTACCCACCCCAGCTCATACGCCAGATCCCCAGCACCACAAGCCTGGCAGTGTGCAAGTACCCCAGACGGGCCACGCCACCCCACAGTGAATCCTGCACCTAGGAGAGGGGAAGAGAAGGCACACACCAGTCTGACTGGGGCCCCAGTGGTGGGCTGGGGGCAGACATCAGGTCTGACTGCGGCCCCGCCCACCAACTCCAGTTATACACCACAGCACAGGGGAAGTGCCCTGCAGGTCCGCACCACTCCAGGGACTATCCAAAATGACCAAACGGAAGAATGCCCCTCAGAAGAATCTCCAGGAAATAACAGCTAATGAACTGATCAAAAAGGATTTAAATAATATAACGGACAGTGAATTTAGAATAATAGTCATAAAATTAATCGCTGGGCTTGAAAACAGTATAGAGGACAGCAGAGAATCTCTTGCTACAGAGATCAAGGGACTAAAGAACAGTCAGGAGGAGCTGAAAAACACTTTAAACGAAATGCAAACCAAAATGGAAACCACGACGGCTCGGCTTGAAGAGGCAGAGGAGAGAATAGGTGAACTAGAAGATAAAGTTATGGAAAAAGAGGAAGCTGAGAAAAAGAGAGATAAAAAAATGCAGGAGTATGAGGTATGAGGGGAAAATTAGAGAACTAAGTGAGACACTAAAAAGAAATAATATACGCATAATTGGTATCCCAGAGGAGGAAGAGAGAGGGAAAGGTGCTGAAGGGGTACTTGAAGAAATTATAGCTGAGAACTTCCCTGAACTGGGGAAGGAAAAAGGCATTGAAATCCAAGAAGCACACAGAACTCCCTTCAGACGTAACTTGAATCGATCTTCTGCACGACATATCATAGTGAAACTGGCAAAATACAAGGATAAAGAGAAAATTCTGAAAGCAGCA
Organism: Panthera pardus; assembly: GCF_024362965.1. NCBI lineage: Eukaryota > Metazoa > Chordata > Mammalia > Carnivora > Felidae > Panthera > Panthera pardus. Next base: position 24,676 of record NW_026526725.1, read on the forward strand.
AGGGATAAACGTGCCCTCACATATAAAGGGAGACCTATAAGACTCGTGACTGATCTCTCTTTTGAAACTTGGCAGGCCAGAAAGAATTGGCACGAGATCTTCAGTGTGCTGAACAGAAAAAATATGCAGCCGAAAATCCTTTATCCAGCAAGTCTGTCATTTAGACTAGAAGGAGAGATCAAGGTCTTCCCAAACAAAAACTGAAGGAATTTGTCACCACTAAACCAGCCCTACAAGAAATCCTAAGGGGGATCCTGTGAGACAAAGTACCAGAGACATCACTACAAGCATAAAACATACAGACATCACAGTGACTCTAAACCCATATCTTTCTATAATAACACTGAATGTAAATGGATTACATGCGCCAACCAAAAGACATAGGGTATCAGAATGGATAAAAAACAAGACCCATCTATTTGCTGTCTACAAGAGACTCATTTTAGATGCGAGGACACCTTTAGATTGAGAGTGAGGCGATGGAGAACTATCTATCATGCTACTGGAAGCCAAAAGAAAGCTGGAGTAGCCATACTTATATCAGACCAACTAGACTTTAAATGAAAGGCTGTAACAAGAGATGAAGAAGGGCATTATATACTAATTACAGGGTCTATCCATCAGGAAGAGCTAACAACTATAAATGTCTATGCGCTGAATACCGGAGCCCCCAAATATATAAAACAATTACTCATAAACATAAGCAACCTTATTGATAAGAATGTGGTAATTGCAGGGGACTTTAACACCCCACTTACAGAAAAGGATAGATCATCTAGACACACGGTCAATAAAGGAACAAGGGCCCTGAATGCTACATTGGATCAGATGGACTTGACAGATATATTTAGAACTCTGCATCCCAAAGCAACAGAATATACTTTCTACTCGAGTGCACATGGAACATTCTCCAAGATAGATCATATACTGGGTCACAAAACAGCCCTTCATCAGTTCACAAGAATTGAAATTATACCATGCAAACTTTCAGACCGCAATGCTATGAAGCTTGAAATCAACCACAGGAAAAAGTCTGGAAAACCTCCAAAAGCATGGAGGTTAAAGATCACCCTACTAAAGAATGAGTGGGTCAACCGGGCAATTAGAGAAGAAATTTAAAAATAGATGTGGAAACAAATGAAAATGAAAATACAACCATCCAAATGCTTTGGGATTCAGCGAAGGCAGTCCTGAGAGGAAAATACATCGCAATCCAGGCCTATCTCAAGAAACAAGAAAAATCCCAAATACAGAATCTAACAGCACACCTAAAGGAAATAGAAGCAGAACAGCAAAGGCAGCCTAAACCCAGCAGAAGAGAAATAAGAACGATCATAGCACAAATAAACAATATAGAATCTAAATAAACGGTAGAGCAGATCAACGAAACCAAGAGTTGGTTTTTTTGAAAAAATAAACAAAATCGAAAAAACTCTAGCCAGGCTTCTCAAAAAGAAAAGGGAGATGACCCAAATAGATAAAATCATGAATGAAAATGGAATGATTACAACCAATCCCTCAGAGATACAAGCAATTATCGGGGAATACTATGAAAAATTGTATGCCAACGAACTGGACAACCTGGAAGAAATGGACAAATTCCTAAACACCCACACTCTTCCAACACTCAATCAGGAGGAAATAGAAAGCTTGAACAGACCCATCACCGGCGAAGAAATTGAATCGGTTATCAAAAATCTCCCAACAAATAAGAGTCCAGGACCAGATGGCTTCCCAGGGGAGTTCTACCAGACGTTTAAAGCAGAGATAATATCTATACTTTTCAAGCTATTCCAAGAAATAGAAAGGGAAGGAAAACTTCCAGACTCATTCCATGAAGCCAGTATTACTTTGATTCCTAAACCAGACAGAGACGCAGTAAAAAAAGAGAACTACAGGCCAATATTCCTGAGGAATATAGATGCAAAAATTCTCAATAAGATACTAGCAAATAGAATTCAACAGCATATAAAAAGAATTATTCACCATGATCAACTGGGATTCATTCCTGGGATGCAGGGCTGGTTCAACATTCGCAAATCAATCAACGTGATACATCACATCAATAAAAGAAAAGATAAGAACCATATGATCCTGTCAATCGATGCAGAAAAGGCCTTTGACAAAATCCAGCACCCTTTCTTTTCTTTTTTTTTTTTTCAACGTTTATTTATTTTTGAGACAGAGACAGAGCATGAACAAGGGAGGGTCAGAGAGAGAGCAGGAGGCACGGAATCTGAAACAGGCTCCAGGCTCTGAGCTGTTAGCACAGAGCCCGACGCGGGGCTTGAACTCACGAACCGCGAGATCGTGACCTGAGCCGAAGTCGGCCGCTTAACCGACTGAGCCACCCAGGCGCCTCCCAGCACCTTTTCTTAATAAAAACCCTTGAGAAAGTCGGGATAGAAGGAACATACTTGAAGATCATAAAAGCCATTTATGAAAAGCCCACAGCTAACATCATCCTCAATGGGGAAAAACTGAGAGCTTTTTCCCTGAGATCAGGAACACGACAGGGATGCCCACTCTCACCAGTGTTGTTTAACATAGTGTTGGAAGTTCTAGCATCAGCAATCAGACAACAAAAGGAAATCAAAGGTATCAAAATTGGCAAAGATGAAGTCAAGCTTTCGCTTGTTTCAGATGACATATTATACATGGAAAATCCAATAGACTCCACCAAAAGTCTGCTAGAACTGATACATGAATTCAGCAAAGTTGCAGGATACAAAATCAATGTACAAAAATCAGTTGCATCCTTATACACTAACATTGAAGCAACAGAAAGACAAATAAAGAAACTGATCCCATTCACAATTGCACCAAGAAGCATAAAATACCTACAAATAAATCTACGCAAAGATGTAAAAGATCTGTATGCTGAAAACTATAGAAAGCTTATGAAGGTAATTGAAGAAGATATAAAGAAATGGAAAGACATTCCCTGCTCATGGATTGGAAGAATCAATATTGTCAAAATGTCAATATTACCCAAAGCTATGTACACATTCAAAGCAATCCCAATCAAAATTGCACCAGCATTCTTCTCGAAACTAGAACAGGCAATCCTAAAATTCATATGGGACCACAAAAGGCCCCGAATAGCCAAAGTCATTTTGAAGAAGAAGACCAAAGCAGGAGACATCACAATCCCAGACTTTCGCCTCTACTACAAAGCTGTAATCATCCAGACCGCATGGTGTTGGCACAAAAAGAGACACATAGACCAATGGAATAGAATAGAAACCCCAGAACTAGACCCACAAACGTATGGCCAACTAATCTTTGACAAAGCAGGAAAGAACATCCAGTGGATAAAAGACAGTCTCTTTTACAAATGGTGCTGGGAGAACTTGACAGCAACAGGCAGAAGGTTGAAAATAGGCCATTTTCTCACACCATTCACAAAAATAAACTCAAAGTGGATAAAGGACCTGAATGTGAGACAGGAAACCATCCAAACCCTAGAGGAGAAAGCAGGAAAAGACCTCTCTGACCTCAGCCGTAGCAATCTCTTACTCGACACATCCCCAAAGGCAAGGGAATTAAAAGCAAAAGTGAATCACTGGCACCTTATGAAGATAAAAAGCTTCTGCACAGCAAAGGAAACAACCAACAAAACTAAAAGGCAACCAACGGAACGGGAAAAGATCTTCGCAAATGCCATTTCGGACAAAGGGCTAGTATCCAAAATCTATAAAGAGCTCACCAAACTCCACCCCCGAAAAACAAATAACCCAGTGAAGATTTGGGCAGAAAACATGAATAGACACTTCTCTAAAGAAGACATCCAGATGGCCAACAGGCACACGAAAAGATGCTCACCGTCGCTCCTTATCAGGAAAATACAAATCCAAACCACACTCAGATATCACCTCACGCCAGTCAGAGTGGCCAAAATGAACAAATCAGGAGACGGTAGATGCTGGAGAAGATGTGGAGAAACGGAAACCCTCTTGCACTGTTGGGGGGAATGCAAATTGGTGCAGCTGCTCTGGAAAGCAGTGTGGAGGTTCCTCAGAAAATTAAAAATAGACCTACCCTATGACCCAGCAATAGCACTGCTAGGAATTTACCCAAGGGATACAGGAGTACTGATGCATAGGGGCACTTGTACCCCAATGTTTATAGCAGCACTCTCAACAATAGCCAAATTATGGAAAGAGCCGAAATGTCCATCAACTGATGAATGGATCAAGAAAGGGTGGTTTATATACACAATGGAGTACTACATGGCAATGAGAAAGAACGAAATATGTCTCTTTGTAGCAACATGGATGGGACTGGAGGGTGTGATGCTAAGTGAAATAAGCCATAAAGAGAAAGACAGATACCATATATTTTCACTCTTATGCGGATCCTGAGAAACTTAACAGAAACCCATGGGGGAGGGGAAGGAAAAAACAAAAGAGGTTAGAGTGGGAAGGAGCCAAAGCATAAGAGACTGTTAAAAACTGAGAAAAAAACTGAGGGTTGATGGGGGGTGGGAGGGAGGGTAGGGTGGGCGATGGGTATTGAGGAGGGCACCTTTTGGGATGAGCACTGGGTGTTGTAGGAAACCAATTTGACAATATTTCATATATTGAAAAAATTTAAAAAGATAATGTTAAATTAAAAAAAAATAAATGAACTTAAAAAAAAAGAGTCTGCTTCCTGATTGTCTATACTCTCTCTCTCTCTCTCTCTCTTATTTTTTCCCTTTGCTTGTTTGTTTCTTAAACCCATGTATGAGTAGAATTATATGGTATTTGTCTTTTTTTGACTGGTATATTTCACTTAGAATCATACTCTCTAGCTCCATCCAGGTCCTTGCAAAAGGAAAGATTGCATTCCTTCTTATGGCTGAATAGTATTCCATCATATGTATGTCACATCCTCTTTATCCATCCATTCATCCATTTATGGATACTTGGGCTGCTTCCATATCTTGGTTATTGTAAACAATGCTGCTATAAACACACTGGTTCATGTGTGCATTAAAAAATTTAAGGTTTATTTATTTTTGAAAGAGAGAGATAGAGTGAGAGAGCAGGTGAGGGGCAGAGAGAGAGGGAGACACAGAATCTGAAGCAGGCTCCAGGCTCTGAGCTGTCAGAACAGAGCCTGACGCGGGGCTTGAATTCACACACCATGAGATCATGACCTGGGGGGAAGTTGGGCGCTTCACTTACTGAGCTGCCCAGGAGCGCCAATGTGCATGCATCCTCTTGAATTTGTGTTCTTTTATTCCTTGGATAAATACCCAGTTGTGCTATGCTGGATCATGAGGTAATTGTATTTTTAACTTTTAGAGGAAACTCCACATAGTTTTACACGGTGGCCTCACCACTTTGCATTTCCAAGAACAGTTTCCTTTTCTCCACATCCTTGCCAACACTTATTGCTTCTTGTATTTTTGATTTTTGCCATTCTGACAGGTGTGAGGTAGTTTCTCATTGTGGTTTTGTTTTGCATTTCCTTGATGGTAAGTGATGATAAGCATTTTTCCTGTGTCTCTTACCATCTGTATGTCTTCTTTGGAGAAATGTCTGTTCATGTTTTCTTTCCAGTTTTTAATTTGATTAATTGTTGCTTGGGCCTTATGATATATCAGATATTAGCTCTTTATTAGATAGGTCATTTGCAAATATCTTCTCCCATTCCATAAGTTGCTTTTTACTCTTCACTTTTTACTTCACTGTGCAGAAGCTTTTTACTCGATAGAGTCCCAAGATTTATTTTTGCTTTAGTTTCTCTGGCCTCAGGGGACATATATTGAAAGAAGTTTTCATGGCTGATGTCAAAGAAGTTACTACCTGTGCTGTGTTCTAGGATTTTTATGGCTTTGGGTCTCACATTTAGGTCCTTAATCTATGTTTTGTTTCTTTAAGTGTATGGTGTAAGGAAGTGGTTTACATTCATTCTTTTGCATGATACTGTGCACTTTTCCCAACACCCTTCTTCGAAGAGACTGTCTTTTCCCAATGGATATTCTTTCCTGCTTAGTTGAAGATTAATTGAATTTGTATGTGTGGATCTCTGTGCTTTCTATTCTGTTTTATTTTTAAAATTTATTCAATTAAATTGAAGTTAACGTACAGTGTTGTATTGGTTTCAGGAGTAGAACCCAGTGATTCATCACTTATATGTAACACCCAGTGCTCATCCTTACAAGTGCCTTCCTTAGTGACCATCACCCATTTAGCCCATCCGCCCACCCAACACCCCTGCAGCAGTCCTCAGTTTATTCTCTGTACTTAAGAGTCTCTTATGGTTTGCCTCCCTCTGTGTTTTTGTCTTATATTTTCCTTCCCTTCCCCTATGTTCACCTCTTGTGCTTCTCAAATTCCACGTATGAGTGATAGCCTATAATATTTTCTTTCTCTGACTGACTTATTTCGCTTAACACAGTATACTCTAATTCCATCCGTGGTGTTGCAAGGGGCACAATTTCATTATTCTTGATCGCCCAGTAGTATTCCATTGTGTATGTATACACTACATCTTCTTTACCCATTCACCAGTCAATGGACATTCAAGCTTTTTCTATACTTTGGCTATTGTTGATAGTGCTTCTATAAACATTGGGGTGCATGTTCCCCTTCGAATCACCACTCCTATATCCTTTGGATAAATACCTAGTAGTGCAATTGCTGGGTAGTAGGGTAGTTCTATTTTTTATTTTATGAGGAACCTCCATACTGTTCTACAGAATGGCTGCACCAGTTTGCATTCCCACCAACAGTGCAAGAGAGTTCCTCTTTCTCCACATCCATGCCAACATCTGTTGTCGCCTGAGTTGCTAATGTTAGCCATTCTGACAGGTGTGAAATGCTATCTCCTTTCGTTTTGATTTGCATTTTCCTGATGATGAGTGATGTTGTGCATTTTTTCATGTGTCGGTTGGCCATCTGGATGTCTTCTCTGGAGACGTGTCTATTCATGTATTTTGCCCATTTCTTCACTATATTATTTGGTTTTGGGGTGTTGAGCTTCATAAGTTCTTTATGGATTTTGGATTTTTCAATGCACTTTTAACTTTCCTTTTTCCTTTTTTTCTCCTGACTGACATATTCATTGTTTAGTAACATGTTATTCCATATATTTGTGGTCTTTCCAGATTTTTTTCTTGGGCTGACTTCTAGTTTCATAGTGCTGTTGGCAGAAAAGGTGCATGGAATGACTTCAGTGTTTTGGGATTATTTTGTGACCTAACATGTGACGTGTTCTGAGAATGTCCCATGTGCACTTATAGAGAATGTGTTTAGGATGGAACAATCTGAATATACCTGTTAAGTCCACCTGGACCAGTGTGTCATTCGAAGCCATGTTTCCTTGTTTGTTTTCAGTTTAGATGACATGTAACTGGGGTGTTAAAGTCTCCTATTAGTATTGTATTATTATCCATTAGTTTCTTTGTCGGTTATCAGTATGTGATCTCTCTTGGAGAATGTTCCATGTGCACTCGAGTAGAAAGTATATTCCGTTCCTTTGGGATGAAGAGCTCTAAATATATCTGTCAAGTCCATCTGATCCAATGTAGCATTCAGGGCCCTTGTCTCCTTATTGACCCTGTGTCTAGATGATCTATCCATTGTTGTAAGTGGAGTGTTAAAGTCCCCTGCAATTACCACATTCTTATCAATAAGGTTGTTTATGATTGTGATCAATTGCTTTATATATTTGGGGGCTCCGGTATTCGGCGCATAGACATTTATAATTGTTAGCTCTTCCTGATGGATAGAGCCTGCAGTTATTATATAATGCCCTTCTTCATCTGTTACAGCCTTTAATTTTAAGTCAAGTTTGATATAGATATGGCTACTCCAGCTTTCTTTTGGCTTCCAGTAGCATGATAGTTCTCCATCCCCTCACTTTCAATCTGAGGGTGTTCTCAGGTCTAAAACAAGTCTCTTGTAGACAGCAGATAGATGGGTCATGGTTTTTTTATCTTATCCATTCTGATACCCTATGTCTTTTGGTTGGAGTGTTTCGTCTGTTTACATTCAGTGTTATTATAGAAAGATATGGGTTTAGAGTCATTGTGATGTCTGTAGGTTTCATGTTTGTAGTGATATCTCTGGTACTTTGTGGTCCTTGCAACGTTTCACTTACAGAATCCCCCTTAGGATTCCTTGTAGGGTTGGTTTTAGTGGTGATGAATTCCTTCAGTTTTTGTTTGTTTGGAAAGACCTTTATCTCTCCTTCCATCTGAATGATGGCTTGCTGCATAAAGGATTCTTGGATGCATATGTTTGCTGTTCATCACATTGAAGATTTCCTGCCATTCTTTTCTGGCGTGCCAAGTTTCAGTAGATAGATCTGTCACTAGACTTATCAGTCTCCCTTTATAGGTTAGAGCGTGTTTATCTGTAGCTGCTTTCAGAATTTTCTCTTTATCCTTGTATTTCTCCAGTTTCACTATGACTTGTGATGCAGAAGATCGATTCAAGTTACGTCTGAAGGGAGTTCTCTGTGCCTGTTGGATTTCAATGCCTTTTTCCTTCCCCAGATCAAGGAAGTTCTCAGCTATGATTTGTTCAAGTACATCTTCAGCCCCTTTCTCTCTCTCTCCCTCCTCTGGAATCCCTATTTTACGGATATTGTTGCGTTTCATAGCATCACTTAGTTCTCTACTTCTCCACTCATACTCCTGGATTTTTTTATCTCTCTTTTTCTCAGCTTCCTCTTTTTCCATAATTTTATCTTCTAATTCACCTATTCTCTCCTCTGCCTCTTCAATCCAAGCTGTGGTCACCTCCATTTTATTTTGCACCTCATTTATGGCATTTTTCAGCTCCTCCTGAGTATTTCTTAGTCCCTTGATCTCTGTAACAATAGATTCTCTGCTCTCCTGTGTACTTTTTTCAAGCCCAGCAGTTAATTTTATGACTAATATTTTAAATTCATGTTCTGTTATATTGCTTAAGTCTTTTTTGGTCAATTCGTTAGCTGTTGCTACTTTCCGGAGTTTCTTTTGAGGATAATTCTTCCGTTTAGTCATTTTGGATAGTCCCTGGAGTGGTGCGGAACTGCAGCACTGTGCTGTCTGGAGTAACTTGTGTTGGTGGGCGAGGCTGCAGTCAGACCTGATATCTGCCCCCAGCCCACCACTGGGGCCACAGTCAGACTGGTGTGTCCCTTTCTTCCCCTCTCCCAGGGGCGGGACTCACTGTGGAGTGATGTGGCCTCTGTCTGGGCTACTTGCACACTGCCAGTCTCGTGATGCTGCTTCTATGGGATCTGGCGTATTAGCCGGGGTGGATCCACAAAGTTCACAGCGGCAGGAGAGGCAGGCTTAGCTCGCTTTGCTGTCAGTGGTCCCCTGCAGTAGGGGCCCTGCAGCACCGGGAGGGAGGCGGGCAGACCCATCTGAGGGATGAATCCATAAGAGCAGAGCATTGGGTGTTTGCCCGGGGCAAGAAGTTCCATGAGGGCAACTGGTTCCCTTTGGAATTTTGGCTGGGGGATGTGCGAGGGAGATGGCGCTGGCCAGTACTTTTGTTCCCCGCCGAGCTGAGCTCTGTTTTCTGGGTGGATAGTCCCATTGTCTAGAAGTGTGAATTGCATCCAAGTTAGAAAAGCAGCAATGGATTAGGAATGACAAGTTGGTACCAAGATCTGCATTCAAATGGCCACGTGTCAAATTGATAAAGCTGATAGCTGTCTTCCATCCTCTTGTCCCACAAAGGAGGCAGTATACTCCCCTACCGCCAGGCTTAGCCTAATCACAACATTCTCCCTGGGCCCTTCCACACAGCCAAGTTTTGAAAATTGGCACACAATTCTGAAAACAAATTGAGAAGGGACCAATGCAATACCTATCTCAACACCTCAAGGACACCATCAGACTCATGTGCTGAAAGAAGATAGTACTCTAAGACACTGGCTCTGAATACATTCCATGCAAATCCATTTTTTCCAAGAAAGGGCTAAGTTGTAGAAGTGGAGACACAGACAGCATGAGTTCTTCAACACACATGGGATTTGGAGAATGTTGAGAATGAAAAACTCAGCACAGTCTCCTGTCAACCTGGTTGTTTCCAGAATATGAAATGTCTATGGGCTTAGGCAATGAGAGCCCTCTGAAGGAATATACCTGGGAGCCCAGGCAGAAGGAATCCTGCATAATTCCTTTAGAAGCCAGAGACTTCTGTTTTTATCCCTCCCAGTTTTTCCATCAGTTTATGGAGGCAACGGTGAGCTGCAGCTATTGGGTTCTGCCAGATCTTGCTCAGGAGTCCAGAATAAGGACTTTGTTCTGTATTCCTGGAAAGGGGCCTTCTTGTGTTGACCACCTTCTGGACAATAATGCCCATGTGCAAATTACTTCTCAGAATGAAGGGCACTCATTCATCCAGGTCAGAGAGGCAAGCTGGCTCTCCTTCATGTTCCATAGAACAGCAGGCTAACCAGCAAGCCCTCAAGGATGAAAGGATAGCTATCCTTTGGTATGGCAGATATTGGTTGCTCTCACTCATTACAGGACAAGAGTGGGAATTTGCGGCCACCTAGTGGGTTATGACTCCATGGCTCCAAGGGGGGGGGGGGGGAAGGGCAGAATTTTTGTCAGAAAAACAGCAAGGGGAAGGGAATGTGTGCAAGGAAGGCCAAAACTCGATTTTCCAATGGCAATTGGGATCAATCTGGAAAGGAGATAACTTAAATTCATTTGCCCTTGGACCAGAAGGAGACCAGTTCCCTCGCAAATGTCTACTTCAGCTTACACATAAACAAGCCTCCTGAGCACCTTCGAATGCCTTGGGCCCCAGGATGGCCACATACTTCTGAAACTCAAGTAAGCAATAAGGAGCCCTGTGTAAAATTCTCTCCCTCAGTCACAAGGACTAGATCAGACTCCCAGCTGGAAGGCAGAGTGTGTGAACTGAGTCCAAGTAAGAAAAACATCCATCGGTGAGGGATGACAACAAAGTGAGTCAAGGTTCTGCAATCAAATGGGCACGGGTCAAATCGAGGATGGCTATATCTATCCTACTGTCCTCTTGTCCCATCAGGAAGTGGGATCCTATAAACTTTGGCGTAGCCTACCCAAGGGCATTCTCTGTGGGCACCTTGACACACCCTAGGTTTGGAGGTTGCCACATAATTGTGAAAGCCAATTGAAAAGGGCCCAATGCAATACATATCTCACCATCACAAGGAAACCACCAGACTTCCAAGCTGAAAGTCTGAAAGTTAAATTTCACATATGCATGAAAGTGTATACTTGTCTTTCTCAGATGGACTCGTTTTGCTTAGCATAATACATTCTAGTTAAAGCTAAATAGCTACAAATGGCTAGACTCCATGCATTTTGATGTCTAAGTGATATTCTTATCAAGATAAAAAGCTTTTGCACAGTGAAGGAAACAATCAAAAGAACTAAACCTGCCTATGGAATGGGAGAAGATATTTGAAAATGGCATATGATAAAGTGTTAGTATCCAAAATCTAGAAACAACATATCAAACTCAACACCCAAAAAACCAAACAGCCCACTTATGAACTGGGAAAAGACATGAATAGACACTTTTCCAAAGAAGACTTCTACACAGCCAACAGACACGTGGAAAGATGGTCAACATCACTCATCATTAGGGAATGCAAAGCAAAACCATGATGCCATACCACCTCACACCTGTTAGAATGGGTAACATTAACAACACATGAAACACCAGTTGTTGGTGAGGTTATGGAGAAAGGGGAGCACTCTTGCACTTCTGGCTGAAATGCAAACTAGTGCAGTGCCTATGTTATGATTTTTTTAAGGAAAATGTGAGAGAGCACTCCTTCTATGCTTACTAGTTCTCATTTCTGTGTACTATTTACGGCACTGTCATCACGTGAAGTTTATGCCCTGTGATGAGTAAGCAAATTGGAAAACAACATAAATGGATATTTAAGGATACGGACCAGGGTTTCCCTGTTAAAATGAAACAAACAAACAAACAAACCAACAAACCAACAGCTAACCAAACCAAATATCCAAATTCACATTGTGATTCCACTCTGTGAAAATAATGGTCATATGTAGAAAAATAGTACAGGCTGCGATTGTCTTTGAATACCAGGATTTTTATTTCCTTCACTACCCTGATTTTGTCTTTCCCAATAACACAGAAAGCTGGTGCCAAATGTAACCTGGTTTGGTTAAGCTGGTCCCTAATCAAAGAAAGGAAAGATGACACAATGCAGGTTTCCAAAGAGAATGATTTGATTTCCACAGGATTACAGAAGCCCTTAAAAAAATAAAGAGGCCTAGAAGATTTCTGCCAAAGTGCTATAAATTGGTGAGACAAATTGCCAGACATATACCTGGTCCACTCCAGTTTATTTCTTTGGTCTATGAATGAACACACAAGGGAAATTATAACACACCTTTTGTTCAATATAAAAATACACTTCCAAAAGCTCTAATGAATTACTTTTACAAAACCTATGTACCAAATTTTCCTTTTGGAAGAAGTTTCCTTTGAATTTCAGGTCTCTTAAATGCTCCTTTGCTGTTACCCACCATCCCTGCTAACCACATGGACCCCCATTTTCACTTCTGTATTCCTCATTAGAAGTGATCTCCACGTGGGCATAGATCATGTTTTGCCATGGTCACTAATAAAGATATAGTGCTGGGCACAGAGAAAGGATGGGTGGTGGTTCAAGGAATTCATACAGAGCTCAGTTTGACGGGGAACAAAGGCGCTCGCCAGCGCCATCTCCCCCGCCCATCCCCCAGCCAAAATCCCAAAGGGAACCATTTCCTGCCAGGGAACTTGCTCCCTCAGCGCAAACACCCAACGCTGTGCTTCTGCAGAGCCAAACCTCCAGCAGCAGATCTGACTCCCTCCCGCTGCCACAGGGCCCCTCCTGAAGTGGATCACCTAAGGAGAAGCAAGCTAAGCCTGCCCCTCTTGCCCCCGTGCACCTTGCCTACCCACCCCAGCTCATACGCCAGATCCCCAGCACCACAAGCCTGGCAGTGTGCAAGTACCCCAGACGGGCCACGCCACCCCACAGTGAATCCTGCACCTAGGAGAGGGGAAGAGAAGGCACACACCAGTCTGACTGGGGCCCCAGTGGTGGGCTGGGGGCAGACATCAGGTCTGACTGCGGCCCCGCCCACCAACTCCAGTTATACACCACAGCACAGGGGAAGTGCCCTGCAGGTCCGCACCACTCCAGGGACTATCCAAAATGACCAAACGGAAGAATGCCCCTCAGAAGAATCTCCAGGAAATAACAGCTAATGAACTGATCAAAAAGGATTTAAATAATATAACGGACAGTGAATTTAGAATAATAGTCATAAAATTAATCGCTGGGCTTGAAAACAGTATAGAGGACAGCAGAGAATCTCTTGCTACAGAGATCAAGGGACTAAAGAACAGTCAGGAGGAGCTGAAAAACACTTTAAACGAAATGCAAACCAAAATGGAAACCACGACGGCTCGGCTTGAAGAGGCAGAGGAGAGAATAGGTGAACTAGAAGATAAAGTTATGGAAAAAGAGGAAGCTGAGAAAAAGAGAGATAAAAAAATGCAGGAGTATGAGGTATGAGGGGAAAATTAGAGAACTAAGTGAGACACTAAAAAGAAATAATATACGCATAATTGGTATCCCAGAGGAGGAAGAGAGAGGGAAAGGTGCTGAAGGGGTACTTGAAGAAATTATAGCTGAGAACTTCCCTGAACTGGGGAAGGAAAAAGGCATTGAAATCCAAGAAGCACACAGAACTCCCTTCAGACGTAACTTGAATCGATCTTCTGCACGACATATCATAGTGAAACTGGCAAAATACAAGGATAAAGAGAAAATTCTGAAAGCAGCAAGGGATAAACGTGCCCTCACATATAAAGGGAGACCTATAAGACTCGTGACTGATCTCTCTTTTGAAACTTGGCAGGCCAGAAAGAATTGGCACGAGATCTTCAGTGTGCTGAACAGAAAAAATATGCAGCCGAAAATCCTTTATCCAGCAAGTCTGTCATTTAGACTAGAAGGAGAGATCAAGGTCTTCCCAAACAAAAACTGAAGGAATTTGTCACCACTAAACCAGCCCTACAAGAAATCCTAAGGGGGATCCTGTGAGACAAAGTACCAGAGACATCACTACAAGCATAAAACATACAGACATCACAGTGACTCTAAACCCATATCTTTCTATAATAACACTGAATGTAAATGGATTACATGCGCCAACCAAAAGACATAGGGTATCAGAATGGATAAAAAACAAGACCCATCTATTTGCTGTCTACAAGAGACTCATTTTAGATGCGAGGACACCTTTAGATTGAGAGTGAGGCGATGGAGAACTATCTATCATGCTACTGGAAGCCAAAAGAAAGCTGGAGTAGCCATACTTATATCAGACCAACTAGACTTTAAATGAAAGGCTGTAACAAGAGATGAAGAAGGGCATTATATACTAATTACAGGGTCTATCCATCAGGAAGAGCTAACAACTATAAATGTCTATGCGCTGAATACCGGAGCCCCCAACTATATAAAACAATTACTCATAAACATAAGCAACCTTATTGATAAGAATGTGGTAATTGCAGGGGACTTTAACACCCCACTTACAGAAAAGGATAGATCATCTAGACACACGGTCAATAAAGGAACAAGGGCCCTGAATGCTACATTGGATCAGATGGACTTGACAGATATATTTAGAACTCTGCATCCCAAAGCAACAGAATATACTTTCTACTCGAGTGCACATGGAACATTCTCCAAGATAGATCATATACTGGGTCACAAAACAGCCCTTCATCAGTTCACAAGAATTGAAATTATACCATGCAAACTTTCAGACCGCAATGCTATGAAGCTTGAAATCAACCACAGGAAAAAGTCTGGAAAACCTCCAAAAGCATGGAGGTTAAAGATCACCCTACTAAAGAATGAGTGGGTCAACCGGGCAATTAGAGAAGAAATTTAAAAATAGATGTGGAAACAAATGAAAATGAAAATACAACCATCCAAATGCTTTGGGATTCAGCGAAGGCAGTCCTGAGAGGAAAATACATCGCAATCCAGGCCTATGTCAAGAAACAAGAAAAATCCCAAATACAGAATCTAACAGCACACCTAAAGGAAATAGAAGCAGAACAGCAAAGGCAGCCTAAACCCAGCAGAAGAGAAATAAGAACGATCATAGCACAAATAAACAATATAGAATCTAAATAAACGGTAGAGCAGATCAACGAAACCAAGAGTTGGTTTTTTTGAAAAAATAAACAAAATCGAAAAAACTCTAGCCAGGCTTCTCAAAAAGAAAAGGGAGATGACCCAAATAGATAAAATCATGAATGAAAATGGAATGATTACAACCAATCCCTCAGAGATACAAGCAATTATCGGGGAATACTATGAAAAATTGTATGCCAACGAACTGGACAACCTGGAAGAAATGGACAAATTCCTAAACACCCACACTCTTCCAACACTCAATCAGGAGGAAATAGAAAGCTTGAACAGACCCATCACCGGCGAAGAAATTGAATCGGTTATCAAAAATCTCCCAACAAATAAGAGTCCAGGACCAGATGGCTTCCCAGGGGAGTTCTACCAGACGTTTAAAGCAGAGATAATATCTATACTTTTCAAGCTATTCCAAGAAATAGAAAGGGAAGGAAAACTTCCAGACTCATTCTATGAAGCCAGTATTACTTTGATTCCTAAACCAGACAGAGACGCAGTAAAAAAAGAGAACTACAGGCCAATATTCCTGAGGAATATAGATGCAAAAATTCTCAATAAGATACTAGCAAATAGAATTCAACAGCATATAAAAAGAATTATTCACCATGATCAACTGGGATTCATTCCTGGGATGCAGGGCTGGTTCAACATTCGCAAATCAATCAACGTGATACATCACATCAATAAAAGAAAAGATAAGAACCATATGATCCTGTCAATCGATGCAGAAAAGGCCTTTGACAAAATCCAGCACCCTTTCTTTTCTTTTTTTTTTTTTCAACGTTTATTTATTTTTGAGACAGAGACAGAGCATGAACAAGGGAGGGTCAGAGAGAGAGCAGGAGGCACGGAATCTGAAACAGGCTCCAGGCTCTGAGCTGTTAGCACAGAGCCCGACGCGGGGCTTGAACTCACGAACCGCGAGATCGTGACCTGAGCCGAAGTCGGCCGCTTAACCGACTGAGCCACCCAGGCGCCTCCCAGCACCTTTTCTTAATAAAAACCCTTGAGAAAGTCGGGATAGAAGGAACATACTTGAAGATCATAAAAGCCATTTATGAAAAGCCCACAGCTAACATCATCCTCAATGGGGAAAAACTGAGAGCTTTTTCCCTGAGATCAGGAACACGACAGGGATGCCCACTCTCACCAGTGTTGTTTAACATAGTGTTGGAAGTTCTAGCATCAGCAATCAGACAACAAAAGGAAATCAAAGGTATCAAAATTGGCAAAGATGAAGTCAAGCTTTCGCTTGTTTCAGATGACATATTATACATGGAAAATCCAATAGACTCCACCAAAAGTCTGCTAGAACTGATACATGAATTCAGCAAAGTTGCAGGATACAAAATCAATGTACAAAAATCAGTTGCATCCTTATACACTAACATTGAAGCAACAGAAAGACAAATAAAGAAACTGATCCCATTCACAATTGCACCAAGAAGCATAAAATACCTACAAATAAATCTACGCAAAGATGTAAAAGATCTGTATGCTGAAAACTATAGAAAGCTTATGAAGGTAATTGAAGAAGATATAAAGAAATGGAAAGACATTCCCTGCTCATGGATTGGAAGAATCAATATTGTCAAAATGTCAATATTACCCAAAGCTATGTACACATTCAAAGCAATCCCAATCAAAATTGCACCAGCATTCTTCTCGAAACTAGAACAGGCAATCCTAAAATTCATATGGGACCACAAAAGGCCCCGAATAGCCAAAGTCATTTTGAAGAAGAAGACCAAAGCAGGAGACATCACAATCCCAGACTTTCGCCTCTACTACAAAGCTGTAATCATCCAGACCGCATGGTGTTGGCACAAAAAGAGACACATAGACCAATGGAATAGAATAGAAACCCCAGAACTAGACCCACAAACGTATGGCCAACTAATCTTTGACAAAGCAGGAAAGAACATCCAGTGGATAAAAGACAGTCTCTTTTACAAATGGTGCTGGGAGAACTTGACAGCAACAGGCAGAAGGTTGAAAATAGGCCATTTTCTCACACCATTCACAAAAATAAACTCAAAGTGGATAAAGGACCTGAATGTGAGACAGGAAACCATCCAAACCCTAGAGGAGAAAGCAGGAAAAGACCTCTCTGACCTCAGCCGTAGCAATCTCTTACTCGACACATCCCCAAAGGCAAGGGAATTAAAAGCAAAAGTGAATCACTGGCACCTTATGAAGATAAAAAGCTTCTGCACAGCAAAGGAAACAACCAACAAAACTAAAAGGCAACCAACGGAACGGGAAAAGATCTTCGCAAATGCCATTTCGGACAAAGGGCTAGTATCCAAAATCTATAAAGAGCTCACCAAACTCCACCCCCGAAAAACAAATAACCCAGTGAAGATTTGGGCAGAAAACATGAATAGACACTTCTCTAAAGAAGACATCCAGATGGCCAACAGGCACACGAAAAGATGCTCACCGTCGCTCCTTATCAGGAAAATACAAATCCAAACCACACTCAGATATCACCTCACGCCAGTCAGAGTGGCCAAAATGAACAAATCAGGAGACGGTAGATGCTGGAGAAGATGTGGAGAAACGGAAACCCTCTTGCACTGTTGGGGGGAATGCAAATTGGTGCAGCTGCTCTGGAAAGCAGTGTGGAGGTTCCTCAGAAAATTAAAAATAGACCTACCCTATGACCCAGCAATAGCACTGCTAGGAATTTACCCAAGGGATACAGGAGTACTGATGCATAGGGGCACTTGTACCCCAATGTTTATAGCAGCACTCTCAACAATAGCCAAATTATGGAAAGAGCCGAAATGTCCATCAACTGATGAATGGATCAAGAAAGGGTGGTTTATATACACAATGGAGTACTACATGGCAATGAGAAAGAACGAAATATGTCTCTTTGTAGCAACATGGATGGGACTGGAGGGTGTGATGCTAAGTGAAATAAGCCATAAAGAGAAAGACAGATACCATATATTTTCACTCTTATGCGGATCCTGAGAAACTTAACAGAAACCCATGGGGGAGGGGAAGGAAAAAACAAAAGAGGTTAGAGTGGGAAGGAGCCAAAGCATAAGAGACTGTTAAAAACTGAGAAAAAAACTGAGGGTTGATGGGGGGTGGGAGGGAGGGTAGGGTGGGCGATGGGTATTGAGGAGGGCACCTTTTGGGATGAGCACTGGGTGTTGTAGGAAACCAATTTGACAATATTTCATATATTGAAAAAATTTAAAAAGATAATGTTAAATTAAAAAAAATAAATGAACTTAAAAAAAAAGAGTCTGCTTCCTGATTGTCTATACTCTCTCTCTCTCTCTCTCTCTTATTTTTTCCCTTTGCTTGTTTGTTTCTTAAACCCATGTATGAGTAGAATTATATGGTATTTGTCTTTTTTTGACTGGTATATTTCACTTAGAATCATACTCTCTAGCTCCATCCAGGTCCTTGCAAAAGGAAAGATTGCATTCCTTCTTATGGCTGAATAGTATTCCATCATATGTATGTCACATCCTCTTTATCCATCCATTCATCCATTTATGGATACTTGGGCTGCTTCCATATCTTGGTTATTGTAAACAATGCTGCTATAAACACACTGGTTCATGTGTGCATTAAAAAATTTAAGGTTTATTTATTTTTGAAAGAGAGAGATAGAGTGAGAGAGCAGGTGAGGGGCAGAGAGAGAGGGAGACACAGAATCTGAAGCAGGCTCCAGGCTCTGAGCTGTCAGAACAGAGCCTGACGCGGGGCTTGAATTCACACACCATGAGATCATGACCTGGGGGGAAGTTGGGCGCTTCACTTACTGAGCTGCCCAGGAGCGCCAATGTGCATGCATCCTCTTGAATTTGTGTTCTTTTATTCCTTGGATAAATACCCAGTTGTGCTATGCTGGATCATGAGGTAATTGTATTTTTAACTTTTAGAGGAAACTCCACATAGTTTTACACGGTGGCCTCACCACTTTGCATTTCCAAGAACAGTTTCCTTTTCTCCACATCCTTG
>NW_026526726.1:0-12500 GCF_024362965.1 Panthera pardus
ATTGGAAGCCTGAGTTTGAAGAGTCATAGTCAGATATTCGAGGAAACCAGGATTCAGGATCCAGCCCAGTTTTAAAGGCAAACAACAAACAGTCAAAGAAAAATTAATTAACCAGAACTAGAAGTTAACATCCACAAAAGAGCTATTGAAATACAATCTTTTTCTATCGAGACCCCTCCATTCCTGTCAAAGATAGCCCAATGAAAACTTATTTGTTTGTAAAATAAGTCCAGTGTTAACAGACATGGCTTCAGTATTGACATAAGCACAGCAAGAATAGCGATTGACCATATAGTATTTTGTGTTTTTTCTCTCTTCTTTTCCGCCTGCCTGCCTTCTTTTTATTTATTTTTTTTTATGGAGTTCTTTTTTTCCTCTTAAGTTAATTCCTTTATTTTGAGAGCTGGGAGGAAAGGGAGAGGGGGAGAGGGGGAGAGGGGGAGAGGGGGAGAGGGGGAGAGGGGAGAGGGGGAGAGGGGGAGAGGGGGAGCTCTGCACTGTCAGTGCAGAACCCAGCTCAGGGCTCAAATCCATGAACCCATGACCGTAGGTGAAATCAGACGCTTAACCGACTGAGCCACCCAGGCCCCCCACACACCAGATTTCTTTACACTGTCAAATGTACGAATGTATCTCATCATTTTCAGAAACACGTTGTGGTGTTTGGTTTTGTTTCTTTTTTCTTTTACTGTACAATTTTTAGCAAGTCATGAAACGGGCGCCTGGGTGGCTTTGTCAGTTAAGCATCCAACTTCGGCTCAGGTCATGATCCCACGGTTCGGTTCGTGAGTTTGAGCCATGCATTGGGCTGTCTGTGCTGTCAGCACAGAGCCCGCTTCGGATCCTCTGCCCCTCCCACCGACTCATTCTGTGTGTGTGTGTGTGTGTGTGTGTGTGTGTGTGTGTGTGTGTGTGTGTCTTTCTCTCTCTCTCTCTCTCTCTCTCTCTCTCTCTCTCCTAAAAATAAAGAAATAGGCTGGAAAACAAATCTTCAAGGAAAAAAAAAAACAACAAACGATGAAACATGTTTACTAACAGACCCAAGTATCTTTACTGTTTTTCTGAATAAAGCCAAAGACCAAACACACACACACACACACACACACACACACACACACACACACAGCAAAACAAAAAACAAAAAAACAAACAAAGAAAAGAAAACGCCGTAGGTTTAGTAATTCACAATTTAGTATTTTATCTTCTGTGGAAAAGACTCAGATGTCTGAAGAACTGAACCTAATTTACCACTTAACTTAGCAAAGCTTTGAAGTTACAGGTCATGAAAGATTTGGGAAGCCATTTTAAAAGTTTACAAATAGGGACTCCTGGGCGGCTCAGTCGGTTAAGCGTCCGACTTCGGCTCAGGTCACAATCTCACAGCTCGTGAGTTCGAGCTCCGCGTGGGGCTCTGTGCTGACCTCTCAGAGCCTGGAGCCTGCTTCGGATTCTGTGTCTCCCTCTGTCTCTGCCCCTCCCTCGCTGACATTCATTCTCATTCTCTCATTCTCTCATTCTCTCTCTCTCTCTCTCTCTCTCTCTCTCTCTCTCTCTCTCTCTCAAAAATAAATGGTACAAGGAAAAAATTTAAAGGTTTACGAGTAAACATTTTTGTGTATTTAACCTATCTCCTGTCAACATTCACCCACGAACACTGTATGCGAGAGACAAAATCGACCATCGTTTGAAGTACTTTTTGCTGACAAACTGCAACGGGTACCGGTGAAGTCATAAATTGAAGTCACATGAAAGCTGATTAGGCCCCTGCCTCGGGCCTGAACCCTAGAGTGCGTGTCTGAGTGGAACAAGGAAGGGCGTAAGTGTTTGTAAAGTTTTTTTGATTTTGTTTTTGATACCTGTTGTAAAACGAGGGAGAAAAACGTGTTATGTTGTTTGTAAAGGTCACAGAGATGTATATTTTGAGGACCACAATTACAGGGTCAGTATTGGGACGGAAGCAAGGCCATGACCGGAGCTGCCCACCCCAAAGGCTTGTCATGCAGAGAGCACCAAATTCAAGCCATTTTACAACCACCACCACAAAGAATAAAACCTAACTATCTGCATTGTATTTGATATCGACGGCTCCGAAAATATGTCCATTTTAAGTAAGCAATCACCCTTCCATGGCCCTTAGTACCCAAGACGTCACACCCGTGTCCACTAAAAAGTCAAACGATCTGTTTCCCCACCATCAGGCTCACACGGGAGGCCCCACCACTGGGGATGGCCTAGGAGATCACTGGAGCCACACCAACTGATGCAGAAACAGGGGGAGGGGGAGGCGGCCAGGGAGCCGCCGGCCAGGCCCCAGGCAGATTTAAAGTTTTGGACTCACCTTTTTGTGTTTCTTTCATCTTTTTCTTTTGCGCCTCCAACTCCGCGTCTGCGCGTCCACCTCCTACTTCTTCTTCCATCTCTGTCTCCTGTCTTTGCCTCCTGCAAAAGTGGCTTTGTCTCTGGTTGCTTTTCAGCCCCCTGTGGAAGAGGTGAAGGAGGAGCAGGCCGTGGGGTGGGCACCCATCTTGACGCTTGTGCTCGGGGAGGAGGAGGGGCGGGTTTAGGGTCACTGGCATCTGTCTGCCTTCCTCCTCTTCCTCCTCTTCCTCATTCTTCTGACTATTGGGAAAGGGTGTGTGGGTGTGGGTGTATCGGGGAGGGCAGGTGTGTTCAATTTTTATCTCTCCTCTCTCTGGGCCATCAATTGTGTCCCTTCCCATGAGGCAACTTTCTTATGGAGTAACATAAAACTCTGAATGTAGAGAATTTCACACACACACACACACACACACACACACACACACACACCCCACACCCATACCCCGTTCACGTGAATGTGAAACACATTTGGGTTTGTTCTGATCCTCCTGAGTGTTAGAATGCCCAATGTTCACAAGAGCTTGCCTTGAAACACAGTAACGGAGCTCGGTTACAAATTGGTGTGAGCAATAGCATCCAGAGGTAGAGAAAACATCTCACATGGATAACACCTGTGGCCATAGATCCACAAACAAGATGCAAACCAACATCAGCCTCTGTTTCACTCCTATTTGTGGAGAGGACGCGAAAGACCCAATGGTCAAATCTCCCCCTTTTATAAAAACAAATCCAATCGCACGAGAGCATTACCGTGGATGGATCCCATCGTGCAGGTGTTTTCCATTTCCAATGAGAACACAGCCAATTTGGTGCAAAGAAGCCAAAAGCTGCAGCAACCCACAAACCAAATGTGGCCCGGGATATCTCCGTGAGCGTCCCTTCCTCCCCAAAAGCCGGGGCTTCGCTGATGGAACCAAAGGGCTTCCTAGTTTCTGGCTGCGTCGTCTCACGGCCAGCTTTCCCTAAGGGAGCACACAAGGAAACTCATTCAGACACCTCCAAAGAACCCCATCTGGGCCATCAGGGACTCAGGTGACCTTTCCATGTTCCCATGTAAGTAAGCACTTGCAAGTATAGGCTCCATATGTCCTATACGTGTAGCCTGCCGAAGTTTCCTTTTGGGGATGGGTGGTTGCTTTCTCCACACTTAGAGCAAGGTTATTAAATGGTGGCGGTCACGGTGGTGTTTTTTCCTCTTCCGTAAAGAGTTACAAGGCGGCCATTTCGTGGGAGCGAAGCGGTAGCTGGGCTGCTCCTGGATCCCTCGCCGCTTCGGGTTCCCTGTCAGGCTTCCTAGCAGCGGCCTAGCGGAGAAATAAGAGCAGGTGTCTGAATGTACTCGGGTGACCAAAGATGAGAATGACGAGCCCATCGAAATGCCATCGGAAGACGACGGGACAGTGCTGCTGTCCACAGTGACAGCCCAGTTTGTCGGCAGCACGTGGACTGCACTACCGGAATCCAGCGTCTCAGCGTATGAGAGGTGTCCGGCTGGTCAAAGACATTCTGCGCATCCCTGATGCTGGCTGGGGAAATCCGGGTAGCGGATAGTCGTCAACTTATCCCAAAGATAGCCACAGAAAAAGGGACGAGACAGGTGCCTGCTTCTTCAGCAGTGAAAGTGAAGAGAGCCATCCAGGGTACGTCAGATTTAAGAGTGTTGGGTCTCCCGTGGAAAACAACCGAACAGGATCTGAAAGAATATTTTGGGAGCTTTGGAGAGGTTCTTCTGGTTCAGGACAGGAAAGATATTCACACTAGTCCTTCAAAGGGTTTTGGCTGTGTTCCTTTTACGTAATAGGAAACCCAGGTGAAAGTCACGCGATCAAGGAACGATGGTGTGACTGCAAACTTCCTGAATCTCATCCAAGCCCAGATGAGCTTTTGAGAAGCAGGAAGGCGTTTGTCGGGTGCCTTACAGAGGGACGTGACTGCCTATAAGCTGCAGCAGTTCTTTTGCCAGGACTGAGAAGCGGTAGACAGCTTCATTCCCAAACGGTTCCCGGACTTTCCCTTTGTTACATTTGCAGATGATCAGGTAGCCCTCGCCCTCACCCTCGCCCTCTCTGATATTATCATTGAATTTATTTTTCTCAATGTACCCCCAAGGTACTTAGCCTATAGGGCAACAGTGGTTTGAGGAGGAGAGTCCTTCATACCCCTCGCCCTTTCAGCCCCCGCCCTGGCACAACCCCCTCCAGGAGCCCTCTGTTTGTTCCCCTTAGGGAAGAGCCTCTTACGTTTTTGTCCCCCTCCCTGTTTGTATGTTATTTTTCCTTCCCTTCCCTTCTTCCCTTCTTCCCTTCTTCCCTTCCCTTCCCGGGTTCCCTTCCCAGAGTTCCTCTGTTTGGGAAGTGAAGGTCCTCACACGGGTGAGGTCCTGTGATACATGTGTTTCTCTGAGGGACGAATGTCACTTTGCATGACACCCTCCAGTTCCATCCAGGTACTTGCAAATGGCAAGACTTCATTCCCTCTGGTGGCCGAGCACTGCTCCGTTGTAGATGGATACCACCTCTTCTGTATCCATTCATCCATCGATGGACATTTGGCCCCTTTCCATACTTTGCCTACCGCCGATAGTGCTGCTATGCACACTGGGGTGCGTGTGCCCCTTGGAAACAGCAGACCTGTATCCTTTGGCTAAGTACCTAGTCATGAAAGTGCTGGGTCGTAGGGTACTTCTATGTGTCATGTGTTGAGGAACCTCCTCAGGTCCCTGGTTCTGGAAAGAACTCCGATAGTGGTTCTAAATCAGGTGCGGCCATCGGTTGGGGACCCCCATCAAATGCAGAGTCAGGCAGCGGTTTTCCTGCAGGCTTTGGCTCAAGCACGGATTCTAAATCTTCCAGCTGGGGAATTTATACAGCGGGGTAGGTATAGACTGGTAGGAATTCAAATTTTTCTAAACACATGGTAAGTGTATTTCTTTTTTTCTTCTCTTCTCTCTTCTCTCTCTCTCTCTCTCTCTCTTTCATTTTCTTTCTTTCTTTCTTTCTTTCTTTCTTTCTTTCTTTCTTTTTTTTAAAACATTTATTTATTTTTGAGAGACCGAGAGAGACAGAGCGGGAAGGAGAAGGAGCAGAGAGAGAGGGAGACAGAATCCGAAGCAGGCTCCAGGCTGTCCGCACAGAGCCCGGTGCAGGGCTCGAACCCACAAACCGTAAGATCATGACCTGAGCCGCAGTCACACACTTAACTGACGGAGCCACCCAGGCACCCCACCCATGGTTAAGTGTATTATAAAACCCATCCATACTGAGAGTTTTCAGAATCAGTACGTTCAGCGTGGGGTATATTCACCACTATTTTTGACATTTTTCTTCAGAAAGAGAGGCAAAGCTAAATGAATTTTAGAAGTTTTGTTACATGAAGTGTTGAAATATCAGGTGTTTGAAAGCGAACTGCTGTTTGCCTGATTGGTTCTCGTTCTCTCTCTCTCTCTCTCTCTCTCTCTCTCTCTCTCTCACACACACACACACACACACACACACACACACACACACACACAGGCTACAATGGATATCAAAGGATTTCTCCTGTAATATTGTATCCCTGGACTCGTCAAGTGAATTCTTTGTGCGTGTTCACTATGGAAACCATTCATTAGAAGTACATTCTTTTTTCCTTGTTTTAATTGGAACCCCACCACATTATTTCCCCACCCCCGGGAAAACCTCCTTTTTGGAGATCATGGTGTCACAGTGTTTGGTCTTTTTGCTTTCGTTTTTAGTTTGTGACACTTGTCTCCCTTCCTATGCACAAGTACAGTATGAAGCCTTCATTGAATCTGTGCCGTTCATCTCATTTCAAATGTTTACGGGAGAAGCACTTCATTGAAAGCAGTGCTGTAAATATTCTGCCATAGGAAGGAATATTTCCGTCTACGTGCTTTCTCACTCTTGAATTCGTCTTCACACCATACAGGCTGTGACTTTGACGGTGGGTGTCTCGTTTGTATCCGCTACTCTTTATTTCGCGGAGTCGTATCAATGCTATGAATGCAAGGGTGTGCTATGTAACCAGAAGGCTGTTAGAAGTTCTGAAACCTTGTGTTTTCTGATCCTCGTGTTCGACCGACAGTGGTGCCGAAGTACGAAAGGCTAGTGTGAGTGAGAAAAGGAGAGAGTGCGTGCAGAGACTCCGTGGCGGTGGCACACGATGGATAGATTTTTTTAACCTGGTGAGATGCATCTCTCAGTCCCTTGACCTCGGTGCAAGAGCGTGCCGAGAGCAACGATAGCAAATGACATGCGAATGTTTTCTGCATCCAAAGGACAGCCACACCCGTTGGAAGACGTTGGAAGACGTAAAGAGAGTTTTGTTCTCAGAGAACCCCGTTAGTTGGATGTGTGAGGTACTTGTATTTCCCCTGCCCTTCCGTCAGCTGCTGTGAACACCGTATGGTGTGTGTTCTGTTCTGTTCCCGATCTGTTAAGTGTGGTCCCGTGAACACGGACTGAGCTTGTGGTGTGCTTCACGGGAGCACTCGGAAGCAGAGCTCACCAGTGAGCTCGGGGTGTCACCACGAAGGCCGGAAGTTCTAATGTCTGCCAGGTAGCCATAAGAATGTGGTCTAATGCAGTTCTGTGTCCCGTGCTTGGATGGTCTTTATAAGAGTTGTCAGTGTTGGGAATTCTTAAATAGAATGGATGAAGGAGGAAGAGGAGGAGGAGGAGGAGGAGGAGGAGGAGGAGGAGGAGGAGGAGGAGTTGTTGTTGTTGTCGTTGTTGTTGTTGTTGTTACGAGGTATAATGACGAAAGACACGGCAGAAAATTTTTACAGGGTTTACTTTCTGTTTTCAGTATGTGCAAAGCTGTATGACTTTAATCTTTGGGGATCCAGGGAGGTTTTCTTCCATTTTCTCATCTGTATGTTTGGAAGGCTCCTTTTTAATTCGCAACTGACTGACTGACTGACTGATGGATTGGTTTTGTTTTTATGTCCTCTTCTCACCCAACATAAGGCCCAAACTCACAGCCCGGCAATGAAGAGTCACCCGCTCCCCTGACCTAGCTGAGCGAGCCAGCCAGCCAAGTCACCCCTTTGATCCATTTTTGTTGTTGTTGTTTATTTAAATGAAGCGGACATGCAACGTGTGCTCAGGACAGAAACAGAGCACACGCTTTGGGGTTTGGCAGGGTCATTTGGAGCTTGGTAAATGTTAAAGCCTAGCTTCCCTGGGAGCCCAGGAGCAGGGTCCACAGCCGTTAAAAGTTGACAATTTCCTTTATCGATAGCCATCGAACAGATGATTTATTGAAAACACGAATCTATGGCAAAGATCGTTCTATGGTCTGTGATCAGGATATAGGAAGAACCGGATGGCTACAGCTCCCACCTCACAGACTTCATGTTTCAGTTGGACGTAGAGGCAGGGAGGGAGGTGAGGCAGGACGGCAGGGAGACAGGGAGGCAAGCAGACTGGCAGGCAGGCAGGCAGGCAGGCAGGCCGGCCGGCAAGCAGGGAGGGAGGGAGGCAGGCCGGCAGGCAGGGAGGGAGGGAGGCAGGCAGGCAGGCAGGCAGGCAGGCAGGCAGGGAGGGAGGGAGGCAGGCCGGCAGGCAGGGAGGGAGGGAGGCAGGCAGGCAGGCAGGCAGGCAGGCAGGCAGGCAGGCAGGGAGGGAGGGAGGCAGGCCGGCAGGCAGGCAGGCAGGCAGGCAGGCAGGCAGGCAGGCCGGCAGGCAGGCAGGCAGGCAGGCAGGCCGGCAGGCAGGCAGGCAGGCAGGCCGGCAAGCAGGGAGGGAGGCAGGCCGGCAGGCAGGCAGGCCGGCAGGGAGGCCGGCAAGCAGGGAGGGAGGGAGGGAGGCAGGCAGGCAGGCAGGCAGGCAGGCAGGCAGGCAGGCAGGGAGGGAGGGAGGGAGGCAGGCCGGCAGGCAGGCAGGCAGGCCGGCCGGCCGGCCGGCCGGCAAGCAGGGAGGGAGGCAGGCTGGCAGGCAGGCAGGCAGGCCGGCAGGCAGGCCGGCAAGCAGGGAGGGAGGCCGGCAGGCAGGCAGGCAGGCAGGCAGGCAGGCAGGCAGGCCGGCCGGCCGGCAAGCAGGCAGGCAGGCAGGCCGGCAAGCAGGGAGGGAGGCAGGCCGGCAGGGAGGGAGGGAGGGAGGGAGGCAGGCGGGCCGGCCGGGAGGCAGGCAGAGAGGCAGGCCGGCAGGGAGGCAAAGAAAGAAAACGTGGCATCAGGGTACCTTGTGGGCTCAGGTGGTGGATCGTGCCACTGTATCTCGTGGGTTGCGAGTTCGAGTCCCACGCTGGGCGTAGCGCGCGCTTACAGTAAAATCTTTGAAAACCCATCCACAAATACAGGAATAAACAAAACATGGTATCAAAGGGGAGTAAGTGATTGATCGATGGGGGGTGGGGATCAAACGAGAATATGTGTCTAACCCGCAACCTATTCTTTATCGACGCTGCTTTCACTATTTTGCCCCGATGACTTTTTCCACAAGCGGTGGTCCCACCTGAGCGGGCTCCCTTCATCTTAAGATGTTCTGCAGCGAGAGGAAAGGCGTGAGAGGCAAAAGTTAGGCGGATCCATACAAATAAAGACAATCATCGTTTCTGAGACCAGTAGCCAAAGCTCTGCCTCCGTTTAGGATCCAATGTCGTACTTATCTCTTTAAAAACAGAAATACGTACATAAAAACCAGGCAGGGTCGTTGGCTTGGATAAGGGAGGAAGCTGAAATGCAATCATGGAGAACAACATAGGGGGTAAGAAGTTGCAAGCCAGAGCGATTTCACCACCCGTAGCCTTTGAAATGATGATTTGGTGTCTTCGGATACAAGAGAGCTCACCCTACGTAGAAGGTTTCCCACCGCTTGTCATGAAGTATCGGAACACCACAAGCGGATTCCCGTGCTACCAAAACCTCTCTGCCAACATAATCTGTAACAGCTGCATTCTCTTGTATCGTGTGAGTGTAGCGTCATTCATTGCACCACTCTGCCGTTGTTTGACCTTCCAGCGGATTGTAATTTTCGTTTCTTTCGGCGTGCGTGTGGGTATGCGTATCGGGCTATCGAAAACGATCTAGCCACGTTCGGTCCTCTTTTTCTCATTTCTCATAGATGAGTGATGGCGTCAAAGGATACACCTCAGGAAACCCCAGATGGAAGAGAGGCAAAGGGAAGGGGGGGGGGCAGAGTGCTTCTGTGTCCCGTGCCGCCCCCCCCCCCCCCGCACTCTCCCAACACACCAGTCTCCCCTCCTCTCCCCCCCCCCCCCCCCCCCGTTCCAGGTGTTGGAACAACCCGGAAGTGCCTGAATTAGGGGAGTTCTTTGACCGGGGGGGGGGGGGGGGGGGAGAGGTTGGGGAGCACCAATGTTTGGAAACATTGCAGGGCTACCAAGAGTCAGTGTCTAAGGTACTTGGGGGGGGGGGTGAGGAAGAGGGGGGCGTGGGGTTTCTTTCTCTTTGAGGTGATGGAAATAGTTTGGAATGAACAGTGATGGTCCCATAGCTTTGTGAGTAGTAGCCTAAGATAGCCCGCTGAAGTGTACACACACCTATACATTTGTTTACTTATTACGTATGCATTCATTCCAGTTGAGTGAGTGGGAGAGAGAGGGGGTAGGGAGGGAGAGAATGGATCACCAAGCAGGCTCCAAGGTGTCAGCACAGAGCCAGATGTGGGGGCTGAAATTCAAGAACCCCGAGATCATGACCTGAGGCGAGACTGGGACACCTTACCGAGTGAGGCACCCAGGTGCCCCTGAACTGTTCGCTTTTACAAGGATGGGAATTTTGGCATGCGAGTTGTGTTTCCAGTGTTAATAGGTGAGGCAACACCTAGAATAGTAAATGCGGGCGGGCGGGCAGGCAGGCAGTCGATGTTTTCTTGTTCTTTCCCTTCTGGGCTTCAGAGGGGGATGGCGAGTGTGAGGGAGGGAGTCCATGACACTGGGCGTAGGTGTTCTTGTGAGCTGAGCGGCTTGGGAAGTTCCCCGAACTACATGACCCCACAGGAGAACAGGAATTCCTTCTCGACGGCAAGAGAGTGGGCGACTAGCACCGCCTGAGTCTGGCAGAGCCTCAAATCTAAGTCGGGGTGGGGGAGCACTTCTGCTGTCCTACCGGTCCTGACCCTCCCTGTCTGTCTGGGGGCCCCTGAGCCGCAGGGGTGGTGTTTTGAGTTGTCCCTCTGTGGTCGTCTTTTACACCAAATACTTCTGTTGAAGGTGCTTGGAGAATAACACAGGTTGGTATTTCCAAAATGACCTTGAGATCCTATTCTCTGCCCCTCCGCCCCTCCCTTGCGCGCGTGAAAACACCCACCCACACACCCCCCCCCCCGCCCCCGCGCACACACCCCACCCCTTCCCATTCCTTCTAACTACAACTGTTCCTATTTCCATCCATGTACTCCCAGACAGCTTCCTCAAGCCCCACCGCCCACCCCGTCGACCTCTTTGGGTAGTATAAAAGCGACCAACAGGCAGGGGGCGTCCGGGCACCACGGTGGTGGAGTGAGGGAGTCCGTGTGTGACGACTACGGGCGGATCGCAGCAGAGCGGCCGGGACGCAGCACCTGCCTCGCCGGCGCACAGCCTCGTCCCCAGCCACCTGGGTCAGTAGCGTTTCCCGGCTGGGGTGGGGGGAGGGGGACATGGAACGGAGGGCGCACCAAGAGGGCTTTGTGGATCGAATGGACGCCTAACCGAGACCCTCCTTCCTGCCACCAGACACCGTTTGTGGATGGTCGTCGTCTCGCCGTCACGCAGCCCCCACCAGTGCTACAACGAAAGAAACGGGTGTCAAGGATAGTAATGCAAACGAAGGCGGGGCCGATCCGATCAGGGGAAGCGGCGACAGGAGTGGAGGTGGGAGGAAAAAAAAAAAAAAAAAAAATCACGGGAAGAAAGGACAGGCGTGGGCCAGGGCGGTCGCACGGGGGGGGGGGGGGGGGGGGGGGGGGCAGCGGGTCAACGCTCGTCATCGAACCCGGGGACTCGGGTGGCCGACCTCACCGGGCCCAGAGTCGCTAGCGATCCACTGGTTTCCTAAACTTTGGGGTAGACGGCCGCGGCGAAGTCCGGCGTGCTGGTCAACCTCGGGGACCAGCTCAACGGATCCCCAGGTCATGGGGCTTGGCCGTGCTGGTAGAACTCGGGTCTCCTCGAGTCCCGGGCACTCAGGCAACCGGGGTTCGGGTCGCCGGTGTGCCGGTCGGCCCCGGGGCTAAGGGGTCGGGACTCGGGGCTCAGGTGATCGTGTCCCCGGCCCCCGGCGTGCCGGTCGATCTCGAGCGCCGGGTCGCCGGTCCGCGGTGTGCCGGTCGACCTCGGGTCTCAGATCCGCAGATCCCAGCGTGCCGGCCGACTTCAAGTCCCAGGTCACCGGGTCCCCCGGCTCCCGGCGTGCTGGTCGACCTCGAGCGCCGAGCCTCGGGGTCCTCTGTCCCCGGCGTGCTGGTCGACCTCGAGCACCGAGCCCCGGGGTCCCGGGGCCGCGGGGTCGCGGTCCCCGGTGTGCTGGTCGACCTCGAGCGCGGAGTCGCCGGTCCGCGGTGTGCTGGTCGACCTCGAGGCCGCGGGTCCCCGGCGTGCTGGTCGACCTCGAGCGCCGAGCCTCGGGGCCCTCGGCCCCCGGCCCCCGGCGTGCTGGTCGACTTCGAGCGCCGGGTCCCGGGTCCCGGGTCCCGGGTCCCGGGTCGCCGGTCCGCGGGGCCCCGGTCCCCGGTGTGCTGGTCGACCTCGACCTCGAGCGCCGAGCCTCGAGCCTCGGGGTCCTCGGCCACCGGCGTGCTGGTCGGCCCCGAGTCCCAGGTCCCCAGGTCCGCGGTGTGCTGGTCGACCTCGAGTCCGCGGGTCCCCAGCGTGCTGGTCGACCTCGGGCGCCGAGCCTCGGGGCCCTCGGCCCCCGGCGTGCTGGTCGACCTCGAGCGCCGAGCCCCGGGGCCCCGGGGCCGCGGGGCCGCGGGGCCGCGGTCCCCCGGTCCCCCGGTCCCCCGGTCCCCCGGTCCCCCGGTCCCCCGGTCCCCGGCGTGCTGGTCGACCTCGGGTCCGCGGGTTCCCGGCCCCCGGTGTGCTGGTCGACCTCGAGTCCCAGGTTCCCGGTCCCCCGGTCCGCGGTGTGCCACCGCGTGCTGGTCGACCTCGAGTCCGCGGGTCCCCAGCGTGCTGGT
>NW_026526726.1:25000-40692 GCF_024362965.1 Panthera pardus
ACCAACCGCGCCCCACCCACCCCGGCCGGACCCCCGACGCGCGCAGCCGGCGCCCCTTTCTCTCTTCTTCCCCCCCTTCCTTCACTCACACGCGAGTGGGGCCGACAGCACTCCGCCCGGGACCCGGCCCCCCAAGAGCCACAGCGGCCCAAGGGGGGGGCGGGCACCCGACAAACGGCGAGGCCTGGTCTCGGTCCCGACACGGTGACGGGGGGAGGGAGAGGAGAAGAGGCGGACGCGCGCTCGGTCGTCCAAGCCGAGGCAGGGTGGGAACCAAAAGCAGCACAGAACGGGAGGTGGGCCGGAGGCTGCGGGGAGGGGGCACGCACGAAGCGAGGACCAGACAGCGCGTGCGCGGAGGAGGGCACGGGCTCGGGGAAGGGCGCGCCAACGGAGACGCGAGCCGGGCCACCGGGTAAACATGCACGGGATCCCACCGCCACCAGCACGAGGGCGGTCCCGCGACGCCCGCGGCGCCAGCCGGCCTCAGCACCCTTAGCGAGCCTCCCCACGAGCCAGGCCCCCCCCCACAACGCACGGCGCTGGGGTCCGGACCCACGGGACCCCCGCCGCGGGAGCCCGTCTCCAACCTCCATCCGTTCGGTCCATCCCGGAGCCACGCCCCAGGGAAGCGCCTCCCAAAGCCAGGCGCGGCCCCGACCCGCGCCCGCGCGCCACCCGCCAGCGGCAAAGCCCGGAACGGGAGGCGGGCGGGAGACAGCCGCCGCTCGCGCGGCGCAAGGGGGGGCGGGGCGCGCAGGGGCGCCCCAAGCCCCTCGGGACACACACCGCCACGGGAGAGGCGGGGGGACGCCGCGCGCGTGCGCGCGCGCTCGCACACCACACGCCCGAGGCACACGGGCCACGGCACCGGACACCGGCCAGGCCTGGCGGGACCCTCCCCCGACTCAGAGGGGGGAGGCGCAGGCCGCGGTAGGCGAAGAGCGGCGCTCGGCCCCACCGCGGGGCCGACAGACCTCCTCTCGCGCGGGAGAGAAGGCTCCGCCTAACACGCACAAGGGCATGCAGTCACCCTGACACAGGTGGCCACTACGCGCACAGGAGGGGCAGCGACTGGGGGGTTCCGGTACCCCAAGGCACCCTCTCGGATCGCTAGAGAAGGCTTTCTCACCAAGGGCGCGCCGCCCCCCACCCAATTCGTCCCCCCCATCGGGACCCGCCAGATAAAAGGCGTTTCTTCCCGGGGCCACCAGGGCCCGGGGCGGGGGAGAAAGGTCCACGGCAACGGAGTGACACAGGGCATTCCTGAGCATTCGCGGTCAGGGCCCACAACGAGGGCCACCTGCCTTCCCCACGCGCGGTTGCTCGTGTCGCCGCCCGGAAGGAGCGCCGCGCCTCCGGGTGAGGCCCGAGAAAAACCGAGGCAAAACACCGGCAGCAACGCGCTGGGCAAGAAACCGACAGTCCTCGCTCAGAGGGAGTTTCGGCCAAGCGCCACGGCGCCGGCTCGGCCCGCCACGATCGCTCAACTCGCCCCACCAAGTCAGCCCCCCGCACCCCTCCGGGCAACAGCGGCCCGTGGCGGGGCGGGGACGACAAGGCGCCCGCTCCCCGCAGCGGGGGGAACGGGTGTGCCTCCCTTCACCGATTCTGCCACCCGCCCACCTCGGGCAACTCCGCCAACGGCGGCGACCCAAAGGGGGGTCCGCTGGGAACAGGGAACGGCGCCACCACTCGGCTTCAGGCACCTGAGACGACCTGGAGCGCTCCAGGGGCACCACGGAGGGCCAGGCGCCACGCGCTCAGCACGCCCAGGCGGCGAGCAGCGTGGCGTCGGGTGCAGCCCCCCCACCACAGGGAGGCCGCCCACCACAACACAGCCAAGAGAGGCCAGCGAGAGTGTCCGCTGCGTCAGCCGACCCCGGTCCCGCAGCGACGGGAGGCCGGGGTCGGGCCGGAGTCCGCACCCCTCCGCAACCCCCCGCGCCGCCCACAGGCGGGAAGGAGGAGCATGGGGCCCGCAGGCAGAACGAGAAGAGCGGTCCCACTCACCAGGAGTGTCCGTCCCTCGTCTGACACGGCTTAGGCCCGGCCCGGGAGAGCGCGACATCACCACATCGATCGGTTACCGCCACACGAGGCAGTCCTGGGGTGAGGAGGGGGCTGGGGAAACGCCCGGCGAGGACAGCGACCAGAGGAGGACCTGCTTCAGCCTCGCCAGCACCCCTCCCCCACCTCTCCCAGGGAACAGGCAGCCGGACAACCCACAAGGGGAAAAGGGAACGCCTGACACGCGGCACGGAGCCTTGCGAGGGTGGGTTTGTCACGGCCACGGCCGGGTGCCCGCAGCGGGGAGCGCACGGGGTAGAAGACCCACGCCGCCTCCCCACGCCGCCCTCGGGTGCCAGAGACCGGAGGTGGCGCCACAGCCTGAACCACACCTGGATGCACGAGAGCCGGCGCGCAGGCCCAGGCAGACGGCTCGAGCAAGCAGGCGGGCAAAGGGCGGAGTCGGGCTCGGCTCGGCGTCACCGCCAAGCCCGGAGCCACGCCAGCCAGCGGCGACGAGGCCCAAGTCTCTCTTACAGGATGACAACCGCCACATCAGAACGTGTCAGCACCTACCTGGCAGCAAAAAGTACCTCTTTCAGGAGACAAAAATAACCGCGTTGGCAGGCGGGGCCGAGCCACAGGTCACTGGGACCTTCTGGGACCCTGGCCCGGCCACGGGCCCCAAGCATCTTCCCATCACCGCCAAGCAACCCCACCCCCCCCGGAAGTCCCCGGGGGCCATCTGGTCGACCCCGGGACCGACCGACCGACCGACCGACCGACCGACCGACCGGGGAATCGCGGGATGGGGGGGGAGGATGGCCGGGTAGGCCCTGCCCCGTTACACGTTCGCCCGTCCACGGGTCGTCTCCGGGTCGGGACTTAGAAAAATAAAACACTCCGCGCTGTCGCCTGCGGAAGCCTCCCCGGACCTCGCAAGACCGGCCCCATGCCAGTCCCCGACCCCCGGCTGGGACTGTTTTGGGGGGGGGTCTGAATTGCGCGGAGGCGCCCCCGACGACAGGACCTCAACGGGGATCGCGGGCGCGCCGGCGTTGGCGCCCTATACGGGCTTCCCCTCGCGGCCCGGTCCCCAACTCCGCAGCGGGCCTCGGAAAATCTGGGGAGAAAATCGGGTCCAACGACCGGGAGCACCACGCGTGCCCCCGCCCGGGCCCATCGCGCCCTCCGCGGGCTTCCCCTCAAGGCTCAGGACGGTCCTCACCGGCCCGGCCCGGCCCGGCCCGGCCCGACCGCGAAGCGGGAGGGAAGACAAAAGACGCCTGGCAGGGAAGGACCGACAAGCGACCCACGGGGCCACAGTCTCCGGGTGGCGGCCCCGGACGGTCCCCGCGGTCGGGGGGGCGGTGGGAGGGGAGGAAAGCACCGGCGGGTGCTGGTCGACCCGTCCGGGCAGCCCCCCACCCCGGCTCGCTCCCAGGGAGCGCCGCCGCTACTCCCCCATATACCCGGAGGTTCAATCTCCGGCAAGTGCACCAGCCGCCGGCGCCCCGACGACAGCGGGACGATCACGCCAACGTCGCCGGCCTTCTGGAACTCCGCCCCGGGGACCGCGGCCGAATCGCATCCCTTGCCGACGTCGCCGACGCTCCGGAGGGGAAACGCTATATAAAAGCGGCCGCCAGGTGGCGCCCGACAACCGACCGAAACGTCAGCGGGGACAGCTCGCGATCTCGGGGCCGAGAGGGCGCACAGCCGGCGGCCCGGCCGCCCGATCTCGTCCCGGCCCACTCCGGATGCCGCCTCTCGGTCCCAGGCCGGCGGAGGGCGTCCGCCTCGGGAGCTCCCGGCCGGCCGGCACGGCGCGACCCCGGCAGCCCAAGGGACACTCGAAAAATGCATCGGGGGGCGCCTGGGTGGCTCAGTCGGTTGAGCGGCCGACTTCAGCTCAGGTCATGATCTCGCGGTGCGTGGGTTCGAGCCCCGCGTCGGGCTCTTTGCTGACAGCTCAGAGCCTGGAGCCTGTTTCAGATTCTGTGTCCCCCTCTCTGTGACCCTCCCCTGTTCATGCTCTGTCTCTCTCTGTCTCAAAAATAAATAAACGTTAAAAAAAATTTAAAAAAAAAAAAAAAGAAAGAAAAATGCATCGGGGCGGCTGCCGCTGAAAAGGCGGGGGGGGGGGGGGGGTGGGCAGACCGGCCACTCGACTCCCCGGCCGGCCGAGGCGGACGTGCGCGGAAAATTCCCCGCACACACCGGGCAGGCCGGGCACGGGCGGCCCAGAGCGGCCCAGGCGGCGCCCGCGCTCCCGGGAGGACTTAGACACATTTCGGCGGGCAGGAAGGGAGGGAGGGAGGGAGGGAGGGAGAGACGGACGGTCAAACCGAAACCACGCGAGAGAGTACTCCCAGAACAACAACGGACGGACGAGCCGTTTTTATTCTATTGGGTCAAGCGGGGGAGCGTCTCTCTCGGAAACATAACAAACCAAGCTGCGGGGGGGGGGGGGGGGGGGACAGAAAGGGGGTGATGGATAAACAAACGACCACGGATAAAGCTTAAGCAAAGTCCTTCGCCGCACGGGGCCACGACGAAGTCCAAAGACCACAAACAGGTACGGGGAACATGGGTGCAAGTGCACCGCGTGGCAAGCGACAAGAATATGGCTTTCACCATTACTGTCCTCAATAAACACCACTACGGGCGGCGGTGGCGGCGGGGGGGGGGGGGGGGGGGGGATGGAGAACGGAAGGAGTTAATAGCCACTCACTAAAAAATGTCCCATGGGGCGCCTGGGTGGCTCAGTCGGTTGAGCGCCGACTTCGGCTCAGGTCACGATCTCGCGGTCCGTGAGTTCGAGCCCCGCATCGGGCCCCTGTGCTGACAGCTCAGAGCCCGGAGCCTGTTTCAAGTCTGTGTCTCCCTCTCTCTGACCCTCCCCCATTCATGCTCTGTCTCTCTCTGTCTCAAAAATAAATAAACGTTAAAAAAAAAAAAAAAATTAAAAAAAAAAAATGTCCCGGTTCCCAGAGGACCCTACAGTCCAAAGGGGGGGTGGGGGGGGTGGGGGGGGGGTGGGCCCCCGCAGGGAAAAGGAAGGTGTCACCGAGACACACCCTATGCCTCCACCCTCTTAGGGTTTGCAGGTGACCCTGAGGGTGACACTGACACGAGACAGGTTAACCGTACAAGGAGCCAACAAATTGATTTCCTACAAGTTTCACGTGACAGGTAGAGCCCCTCCTGAGGAAACCAAGACCCTGAGAAGTGGCCAAACCTAAACGCTTGTATATTGGGTTGAACAAGGAGAAGCGACGGTGGACGACTAACTGAACTACGTGGGGAGGCTAAAGGATGATGAGGATTTTAAAACCAACCAACCAACCAAGATCTGTTCTCCTCTAGAATTCTCTCCACTTCTCCCCCTGTCCTTGAGGATAAGAATGTCACTCCCCTGGTGGCATAGGAAAGACGGGGGGGGGGGGGGGGGGGGGGGGGGGGGGCCCTTCCAGGGAGAAAAGGAGGAGAGTGCTCCGTGCATGCTTCTTGCACCTGCTGGGCAGGAGGGTAGGGGTGGGTGGTTTACTTTGCTTGCTTGCTTGCTGCTGCTTTTTGAAAGCTTCTCTAATGTTTCCTTTACATCTAAGTCTTCCTTTCCAGTTTGGCTTTGGACAGGAGGAAGGCAGGCCACACGTTTTTCTGGCACGGTGGAGAACGAAGGGTAAGATGAGTGCGGGCCCGTGCGTATTCTTTTCCGTCAGTCACGTGCCGTGGTGAGCAGAGCATCAGCTCTTGCCGGATGGGTGTCTCATTCCTCCGTGAACCATCAGGCAAGATGTCGGGCAAACACACACAGGGAGACTAAAGGTAGGAAGAACGTAGAGAAGACGGGCGACACGTGCCCGAGTCTCCAGAGCGACGATTTCATCCAGGGCACGGCAACGTCCAAGGTTTCCGGACACCACGTTGACGGACGCTTTGGTGCGTAGGTCACTTTGAATCTACAGTGCCACCCTCCGGTCCATTAGCACGTTGCCTCCGGCTCACGTGAGCGAGCGGTGGTGTCGTCGCGCAAAGAGACTGTGGGACTCGTCCCGGGATGGAACTGGGCCAGAGAGAGGGAGGGACGCCGCAGCCCATCGTTGAGCTTCAGGTGTCTGTAAGAGACCGAGTCTCTAAAGTACACCGAGGCACAGGGCGACCCGCTCGCTCGTGCCTGGACGTCTCTTTGTTCTTTCGAGGGGTCGATATCTGTGAGTGTGGTTTGTTTACTTTCCGGACAAGGCGAAAGAACTCTGAAACAGGAAATATTGGCACAAGGGGTCTGGTGGGATGGGAGGGTGCGGGTCAGTCCACGTACCGAGAACACGGGAGGATCGGGCGTCTGAACAACCAGGCGGAGAGGGGAGTTTAGCCTCGGTCATCACGGCAACCGGCACCTCGACAGAAACCACAGAAGGTGCCCAGGACGAACTGCGTCGCAGGAGCCAGCGTGGGCATTGCCCCACTACCCTCAGCCCTCAGCCCAGCAGCAGGCAGCAACTGTCGTCCGGGTCCAGGCCGCGCCCCACTGCCCTCTTCTCAGCCAGAGCGGTACCCGGGAGGGCGGCCCCGGAACAGATACCTCCTCTCCTCCACACACATCTCGCCAACCCCTTGACCGCTTTGCCCGGGATACACAACTCCGCTGTACCCAGGCATGATTTTTCCCGTGGACCGGGGGCCTCCTTGGCCACTTAGGGTGCTCGCACCAAGATGAATCGGGCTAGAGACAGGGACACCTGTGCAGCCCGCTGTTGAGCTGAAGGGGCCTCTAGGAGAGGGACTCTCTAAAGTAGCTGACGTACAGGGAGACCCGCTCGCTCGTGGCCGGATGTGTCTTTGTTCCTTTATTTCTTTTCGTGTTCTTTATTATCATGTTTGGTACAATTGTAAGCGGGATTGGGTTGTTTGGGGTTTGTTTTTTCTTTTCTTTTCTAATTTGTCTTTCTGCGGTGTCATTATCGGCGTATACAGACGCAACAGATTTCGGTACATAGAGTTTGTATTTTTCCTGTGGACCAGGGGCCTACTTTGCCGCTTAGGATGCATGCGCCCCCACCCCCTGCCCACCCGCAGCCTTCAGTTCCCCAAACCACTGGAGGACTCGTGGGGGTGGGAGTGGGGGTGAGGGTGGGGGAGGGGTGGGGGGCGGGGATGGGAGTGGCAGTGGAAGGGAGGTTCAGGGCGATTCATTCCAATGGGCCTCATTCAACCCCTTTGTTCAAATGCAGAAAGCTTTCTGTTAAAGTCTGAGCCTGGGGCTTCTCTG
Source organism: Panthera pardus (assembly GCF_024362965.1). NCBI lineage: Eukaryota > Metazoa > Chordata > Mammalia > Carnivora > Felidae > Panthera > Panthera pardus. Next base: position 32,286 of record NW_026526726.1, read on the forward strand.
CATTGAATGGCTTTCTTCAACTCCCCCAACCCTTAGGCTGCAGTTTCTGAACTACTGGGAGGAAAGGGAGGAAAGGGAGGAAAGGGAGGAAAGGGAGGAAAGGGGGGGGGGAGGGAAGGGGGGGAGGGAAAGAAAGAAGGGGTGGGGGAGAGAAAGGGGGGAGGGGAGAAGATGATGTCTGAAGAACTTGCCTTCTCTGGAGCAAAGAGAGTCCCCTCCTTTTCCTAACCCAGGAAACCTCAATAAACCATTTGAGAATCATGGATGTGGAGGATGAAATCTTACTATAATGCCTTCCAGGGGTGGGGGTGCAGGTACGTGGAAGGGTAGGGAGTTGAGCGAGCGAGCGAGCGAGCGAGCGAGCGGCATGGTGTGGCGTGGCGTGGCCTGCCGAGTCAGAGTCAGAGGGTGGCATGAAACACGTGATGGTGGTGTCTTAGGGTTCAGAGGCCAAACACAGGCATGGGGCAATAAGGGATAGAGGGTGGGGGAGGCCTGACAGGGGACAATTGTGACCCCGGGCGATGGTCCCAGCGGGCACACTCCTGTAAAGCAACACTAACACTCTATTGATTAGCCATTGACCTCTCCTCCCTCTCCCACCTGCTTCCAAAGGGAAACTGAGTACAGTTTCATTCCACAGGCACTGGCTGTTTCACATGCAACCTTTGACGTGCCACTAAAAGGAGGAAGAAAGATGGACACACATGAAACAGCCCCACAGATGGCCTAGAGGGCGTGGGCGGGGCTCTCATCAGTCAAATTGGGAGTCTGAGTCAGGATCCTGGGGTTGTTTCAAAACATGGAATGGAAGGGGCTCCTGGCTGGCTCACTCAGAAGAGCATGCGACTCTTGGACTCTTGATCTCTGTCAGGGTTGTGACTTCAAGTCCCACATCGAGTGAAGAGAATGTGAAAAATGAATGAAGGAATGAAGGAATGGATGAACAAACTTAAAAAAAAAAAAAAAAAAAAAGGTTGTGGGGCGCCTGGGTGGCTCGGTCGGATAAGTGTCCGACTTGGGCTCAGGTCATGATCTCACGGTCCGTGAGTTCAAGCCCCATGTCGAGCTCTGTGCTGACAGCTCAGAGCCTGGAGCCTGCTTCAGAATCTGTGTCTCCCTCTCTCTGACCCTCCCCCATTCATGCTCTTTCTCTATCTCAAAAATAAATAAAAGTTGAAAAAAAAAAAAAAAGTTTGCAACGTTTATGTCTTTAAAACAAATGGAATCGGTGGGGTGCTTGGGTGGCTCAGTGGGTGAAGCATCCCACGCTTGCTAGATTTTGACTCACGTCATATCTCAGGGTTCGTGAGACCAAGCCCTGCATTGGGTTCTCACACGGACAGTGCAGAGCCTGCTTGGGGTTCCCTCCCTACCCCCCCATACCTCCCCCATAAACCAATAAATAAACATCAAAAACATAAATCTTAAAACACTACAACAAATGGAATGGAAAGAGAGAACGCAACGAGGAGGATGTGAATGTTGCACCTAATACCACTGAACTCTACGCTTATATATGGTGAAAAATCTCAATTGTAGGTGATGTCTACTTCTAACCACAACTGAAAGGAAAACGACAAAACACCGGTCCTTGGCTCACAGTAAGGGAGTTCCTGGATTTGGTCCGAGAGGGCCTTCTCATCCGCCGTGTGGAAAACTATGGAATGGTTTCTTCCTCTCCAGGCCGATGACCATTGCCAACGACAGTAGGTGTAGGTGCTGTCCTACCTGTGAAGGAAAGGCAGGAAGAAGTGTAGCATTTAAAAGCATCTTTTAAACGCTGTCCACCTTTCCCAGTTTGTCCCCTCACTATGTCTTGCGTACCTTTTATAGCATTTACCCTATGTCGATGCAAAATGAACGAGCCTTTTTAAAAACAATTTTAAAGAGGAAGGAAAAGAGTTTCATTGGAGCCCAAGTTAGGAGGGCTGACGGGGATACGCAATCTTCACAAAGCAGTCAGTCATCTGGGGAAGGCCTCACATTGGGCATACATACAGCTTACCAAAAAAAAAAAAAAGGAAAAACAGGGCACGGGGGCGGGGGGGGGGGGGGGGGGGGGGGTTGGCCGCAGATGTTAGGAATCATCATGAGGAGAAAGAACACATTCCAGAAAGTTACAGACTTTATCTTCTGTTTTTAGTATGTGCAAGGCTGTATGACTTCAATCTTATGGCGACCAGGAAGGTTTTTGTATTGTTTTCTTTTGTTTCCCTTATCTTTATAAGCCGCCTTTGGAAGCCCCCTTTTTTAGTTAGTTATGTTTAAGAAAAAAAAAAATTTTTTTTTTTTTTTAACAAACCAGACATTAAATCTGTGCTCAGGACAGAAAAAGAGCTCATGCTTTGAGGTTTTCTGGAGTCCCTTTGACCTCGGTAAATATTAAATGTATAGCTTCCCTGGGAGAGCACCAACATAAAAAGTTTAGAATTTCCTTTATCATTTCCCCGTCTTGATCGATATTCTTTCCTCAGAAATCACGGACGATCAACCTGATGTTTTTATGTCCCTCAGTGCCAGGTGACTGTCTTGTCTGCCCTGGGTGTGTCCCTCCTTGCTAGGTATGAGAGTGAGTGTGTGTGTGTGTGTGTGTAAACACACATATATGTCTTTGAACCACCTAGGGTTCCTCGTTGGGGTGAACTTATTGTAACATAAATGGTGGGAAACTCAAAAGTGACGTATGTTCTCTGTAAGTTCCATTGACCAGCAGACATAGTTCATGTGCTTGGCTCAGATGGCCTGCCTTTGTATTTGGCAAAGCATTTTTAACAGAGAGACAGGGACAGCAACACACTTTCAACAAGGACAATTTGAAGGAGCCAGTGCAACATTGGAATACACTTGAATTGACAAAAGAATGAAATCCCAAGAATCCTTTACATACCTGTTGATAAAAGGGAAGGCACATCTGTGATTATTGATGAGGAAAGATGGAGCACCCACATTGAGGAAACATACCTGTCATGCATATTCCCAGGTTTGCTTAGGGGCGGAGACTTAACATGAGAAGGAGGCAAAATTTAGTCCCTGATGTCAGGAGGTTACCTTAGGACACGGAGAAGGGGCTGTGGGTATGCCCCAAGAGCTGGTATAACCTGGATGGGGACTTAGGCTCTTTCTCTCAGGGCTGTGCTGGCTTATAGGCTGCAAGCATATCGGTGGACCTTGAGTCCAGGCTTCTTCAGAGACAGCTAGAGTTTGTTTGTGGGACCTGAAAAGACACAATAGCTGATTAGGGGCAAATAGTTCCCTGAAGAACAAGATTTAGGTTCTCTGCGAGAGAGAGCGAGCGTCAGACTCCTTAACCCTCCGTGGCACAGTTTCAATTGCCCACTCCCCACTCCCCGCCCCCCACACTCACCCCCAGCCTCTGGAGTTTGGATCATTTCCCAATGGTAAGGAACGGGGACGATGATGGGTGATGGCTCGGGCTAGGGCTATCCGTTTATCTCCCCCGGTGAGAACAGTTTCTGTAAATCTCACCTGTCACAGGCCTAGGTGCAGGGCTACACAGAAGTTGTGAAGGGAATCGAAGCAACATGGAGTCAGAGGTGTTAAGTTTTCTTCCCCTTTATAAGTTTCCATTGTCAATCCCTCATTCCACTTCTATGGAACAGGGATGGAGGTCCACCTTCTGAAACTATTTCAAGCCGAATTAGGGTGTGGCAGGGGCTTTGGAAGGGAAGGATTTGACAGGGTGCAGGTCACAACTTTTGCTCCCTTGTGCTAATTGGGGGTGGGGAGGGGGGGGGGAATCAGAGATAATTCCTATCTGAGATCTTGGGTATTTTTCTGCATAGTTTGGTACTGCATCATATCCTGAGATTTCTCCCCAAGTGTATTCTAAGGAATAGTAACAGTATAGTCAAACCCAATGTTATAACCACCTTGTGGGGGGAGGGCACGGGGGGGAAGGTTGTGGTGGTCAAGGGCCTCTTACTGTACCCAAGTGAATTGCTGTCTGATTTTATTTGTATGTTTTTTTTTTAAATCTTATTAAGTAACCTTTACACCCAACGTTGGGCTCGAACTTACAACCCCAAGATCGAGAGCTACACGCTCTACCGACTGAGCCATCCAGGTGCCCCTGTTTATGTGGGCTTTTGTTGCTGGGGCACCTGGGTGGCTCCGTGGGTTAAGCATTGGACTCTGGCTCCGGTCAGGATCTCGCCGTTCGTGATTTCGAGCCCCGCATCCGACTCTGTGCAGACAGCTCAGAGCCTGGAGCCAGCTACAGATTATGGGTCTCCCTCCCCCCACCCCCTCTCAAAAATAAATATTAAGAAACTTATAAAAATACAAATAAAATATGGGTTCTTATTTCTAAAGAGGAGCTAATACAGTTGCAGCAAGTGTTTGTGAACTAGCTTTGACTCTGCCTCCTCGTTCAGCAAGCAATCAGATAACTAATAAGAGGTACTTCTACAGAAAGAAAAGAACACCACGGGTTAATGGGTAGAACAACTTATAAACCCAGTGTCTAAGTCCCAAGTGCGGTCAGTGAGAAGGTGTCTAGATGCCAGGCTCGAAGCATCCTCAGCTGGAGTGGGAGCAGGCAGGGGGCAATCTGACCGATTTTTCTGGCATGTAGTTCAAATGTCTCATTTTGGGGGATTCTGAGTGGCTCAGTGGGTTCAGGTTCAGTATTCAAGTCTGGATCTCCACTCAGGTCTCAATCCCAGGGTCGTGAGCTCAAGGCCCCAGTTGGGCTCCACACTGGGCGTGGTGAAGCCTACTTTAAAAACAACAAAAACACAACAGCAGCAAATGTCTCGTTCTGAATGGCCCATAGAGCAACAGGCACACAGATTGTCTACAACTGTGGCAATTTCTCTGAAGTTTATCTCCAGTTGTCCAGCTTTCCTTTGCAGGGCTTCAGGGAAAAGGGCCATTTGAGTTCTTCAGGATGGTAAGATAAGAGGATGGGAGAGGATTGGAAGCCTGAGTTTGAAGAGTCATAGTCAGATATTCGAGGAAACCAGGATTCAGGATCCAGCCCAGTTTTAAAGGCAAACAACAAACAGTCAAAGAAAATTAATTAACCAGAACTAGAAGTTAACATCCACAAAAGAGCTATTGAAATACAATCTTTTTCTATCGAGACCCCTCCATTCCTGTCAAAGATAGCCCAATGAAAACTTATTTGTTTGTAAAATAAGTCCAGTGTTAACAGACATGGCTTCAGTATTGACATAAGCACAGCAAGAATAGCGATTGACCATATAGTATTTTGTGTTTTTTCTCTCTTCTTTTCCGCCTGCCTGCCTTCTTTTTATTTATTTTTTTTTATGGAGTTCTTTTTTTCCTCTTAAGTTAATTCCTTTATTTTGAGAGCTGGGAGGAAAGGGAGAGGGGGAGAGGGGGAGAGGGGGAGAGGGGGAGAGGGGGAGAGGGGGAGAGGGGGAGAGGGGGAGAGGGGGAGCTCTGCACTGTCAGTGCAGAACCCAGCTCAGGGCTCAAATCCATGAACCATGACCGTAGGTGAAATCAGACGCTTAACCGACTGAGCCACCCAGGCCCCCCACACACCAGATTTCTTTACACTGTCAAATGTACGAATGTATCTCATCATTTTCAGAAACACGTTGTGGTGTTTGGTTTTGTTTCTTTTTTCTTTTACTGTACAATTTTTAGCAAGTCATGAAACGGGCGCCTGGGTGGCTTTGTCAGTTAAGCATCCAACTTCGGCTCAGGTCATGATCCCACGGTTCGGTTCGTGAGTTTGAGCCATGCATTGGGCTGTCTGTGCTGTCAGCACAGAGCCCGCTTCGGATCCTCTGCCCCTCCCACCGACTCATTCTGTGTGTGTGTGTGTGTGTGTGTGTGTGTGTGTGTGTGTGTGTCTTTCTCTCTCTCTCTCTCTCTCTCTCTCTCTCTCTCTCCTAAAAATAAAGAAATAGGCTGGAAAACAAATCTTCAAGGAAAAAAAAAAACAACAAACGATGAAACATGTTTACTAACAGACCCAAGTATCTTTACTGTTTTTCTGAATAAAGCCAAAGACCAAACACACACACACACACACACACACACACACACACACACACACAGCAAAACAAAAAACAAAAAAACAAACAAAGAAAAGAAAACGCCGTAGGTTTAGTAATTCACAATTTAGTATTTTATCTTCTGTGGAAAAGACTCAGATGTCTGAAGAACTGAACCTAATTTACCACTTAACTTAGCAAAGCTTTGAAGTTACAGGTCATGAAAGATTTGGGAAGCCATTTTAAAAGTTTACAAATAGGGACTCCTGGGCGGCTCAGTCGGTTAAGCGTCCGACTTCGGCTCAGGTCACAATCTCACAGCTCGTGAGTTCGAGCTCCGCGTGGGGCTCTGTGCTGACCTCTCAGAGCCTGGAGCCTGCTTCGGATTCTGTGTCTCCCTCTGTCTCTGCCCCTCCCTCGCTGACATTCATTCTCATTCTCTCATTCTCTCATTCTCTCTCTCTCTCTCTCTCTCTCTCTCTCTCTCTCTCTCTCTCAAAAATAAATGGTACAAGGAAAAAATTTAAAGGTTTACGAGTAAACATTTTTGTGTATTTAACCTATCTCCTGTCAACATTCACCCACGAACACTGTATGCGAGAGACAAAATCGACCATCGTTTGAAGTACTTTTTGCTGACAAACTGCAACGGGTACCGGTGAAGTCATAAATTGAAGTCACATGAAAGCTGATTAGGCCCCTGCCTCGGGCCTGAACCCTAGAGTGCGTGTCTGAGTGGAACAAGGAAGGGCGTAAGTGTTTGTAAAGTTTTTTTGATTTTGTTTTTGATACCTGTTGTAAAACGAGGGAGAAAACGTGTTATGTTGTTTGTAAAGGTCACAGAGATGTATATTTTGAGGACCACAATTACAGGGTCAGTATTGGGACGGAAGCAAGGCCATGACCGGAGCTGCCCACCCCAAAGGCTTGTCATGCAGAGAGCACCAAATTCAAGCCATTTTACAACCACCACCACAAAGAATAAAACCTAACTATCTGCATTGTATTTGATATCGACGGCTCCGAAAATATGTCCATTTTAAGTAAGCAATCACCCTTCCATGGCCCTTAGTACCCAAGACGTCACACCCGTGTCCACTAAAAAGTCAAACGATCTGTTTCCCCACCATCAGGCTCACACGGGAGGCCCCACCACTGGGGATGGCCTAGGAGATCACTGGAGCCACACCAACTGATGCAGAAACAGGGGGAGGGGGAGGCGGCCAGGGAGCCGCCGGCCAGGCCCCAGGCAGATTTAAAGTTTTGGACTCACCTTTTTGTGTTTCTTTCATCTTTTTCTTTTGCGCCTCCAACTCCGCGTCTGCGCGTCCACCTCCTACTTCTTCTTCCATCTCTGTCTCCTGTCTTTGCCTCCTGCAAAAGTGGCTTTGTCTCTGGTTGCTTTTCAGCCCCCTGTGGAAGAGGTGAAGGAGGAGCAGGCCGTGGGGTGGGCACCCATCTTGACGCTTGTGCTCGGGGAGGAGGAGGGGCGGGTTTAGGGTCACTGGCATCTGTCTGCCTTCCTCCTCTTCCTCCTCTTCCTCATTCTTCTGACTATTGGGAAAGGGTGTGTGGGTGTGGGTGTATCGGGGAGGGCAGGTGTGTTCAATTTTTATCTCTCCTCTCTCTGGGCCATCAATTGTGTCCCTTCCCATGAGGCAACTTTCTTATGGAGTAACATAAAACTCTGAATGTAGAGAATTTCACACACACACACACACACACACACACACACACACACACCCCACACCCATACCCCGTTCACGTGAATGTGAAACACATTTGGGTTTGTTCTGATCCTCCTGAGTGTTAGAATGCCCAATGTTCACAAGAGCTTGCCTTGAAACACAGTAACGGAGCTCGGTTACAAATTGGTGTGAGCAATAGCATCCAGAGGTAGAGAAAACATCTCACATGGATAACACCTGTGGCCATAGATCCACAAACAAGATGCAAACCAACATCAGCCTCTGTTTCACTCCTATTTGTGGAGAGGACGCGAAAGACCCAATGGTCAAATCTCCCCCTTTTATAAAAACAAATCCAATCGCACGAGAGCATTACCGTGGATGGATCCCATCGTGCAGGTGTTTTCCATTTCCAATGAGAACACAGCCAATTTGGTGCAAAGAAGCCAAAAGCTGCAGCAACCCACAAACCAAATGTGGCCCGGGATATCTCCGTGAGCGTCCCTTCCTCCCCAAAAGCCGGGGCTTCGCTGATGGAACCAAAGGGCTTCCTAGTTTCTGGCTGCGTCGTCTCACGGCCAGCTTTCCCTAAGGGAGCACACAAGGAAACTCATTCAGACACCTCCAAAGAACCCCATCTGGGCCATCAGGGACTCAGGTGACCTTTCCATGTTCCCATGTAAGTAAGCACTTGCAAGTATAGGCTCCATATGTCCTATACGTGTA